>NC_045438.1:47464225-47483859 GCF_002776525.5 Piliocolobus tephrosceles
GTATAGGTGTTCTTCCTGTTTGATAGTTTTCCTTCTAATAGTCAGGACCTTCAGCTGTAGGTCTGTTGGAGATTGCTTGAGGTCCACTCCAGACCCTGTTTGCCTGGGTATCAGCAGCAGAGGTTGCAGAAGATAGAATATTGCTGAACAGCGAGTGTACCTGTCTGATTCTTACTTTGGAAGCTTCCTCTCAGGGGTGTACTCCACCCTGTGAGGTGTGGGGTGTCAGACTGCCCCTAGTGGGGGACGTCTCCCAGTTAGGCTACTTAGGGGTCAGGGACCCACTTGAGCAGGCAGTCTGTCCCTTCTCAGATCTCAACCTCCGTGTTGGGAGATCCACTGCTCTCTTCAAAGCTGTCAGACAGAGTTGTTCGCGTCTGCACAGGCCTCTGCTGCTTCCCCTGTTATTTTTTAGCTGTGCCCTGTCCCCAGAGGTGAAGTCTACAGAGACAGGCAGGTTTCCTTGAGCTGCTGTGAGGTCCACCCAGTTCGAGCTTCCCAGCGGCTTTGTTTACCTACTTAAGCCTCAGCAATGGTGGGCGCCCCTCCCCCAGCCTCGCTGCTGCCTTGCGGTTAGATCAAGGCAGACTGCTGTGTTAGCAAGGAGGGAGGCTCCGTGGGCATGGGACCCTCCCGGCCAGGTGTGGGGTATATTCTCCTGGTGTGCCCGTTTGCTTACAGTGCAGTATTGGGGTGGGAGTTACCCGATTTTCCAGGTGTTGTGAGTTTCCGTTCCCCTGGCTAGGAAAAGGGATTCCCTTCCCACTTGCGCTTCCCAGGTCAGGCAATGCCTCGCCCTGCTTCAGCTCTCGCTGGTCGGGCTGCAGCAGCTGACCAGCACCGATTGTCCGGCACTCCCTAGTGAGATGACCCCGGTACCACAGTTGAAAATGCAGAAATCACTGGTCTTCTGTGTTGCTCGCTCTGGGAGTTGGAGACTGGAGCTCTTCCTATTCGGCCATCTTGCTCCGCCCCCCATATATGAATATTCTATAATATATTCATGAATTTTTCTAAGAACATTGTGTTATTACCAGTTTGTTGCTAATATGATGCTGATACAAATATTCCTGTACCTATCTTTAGATACAAGAGCAAGTATTTCTTTATAATATATAGCACATGCAGGAATAGAATTGCTCAGTATGGAGTTCATGAATTTTCTGTTTTTTTTCCTTTTTTTGAGCCAGAGTTTTGCTCTTGTTGCCCAGACTGGAGTGCAATGGCACAATCTCAGCTCACCTCAACCTGTCTCCAAAGTTCAAGCAATTCTCCTGCCTCTGGCTCCCGAGTAGCTGGGATTATAGGCATGTGCCACCACACCTGGCTAATTTTGTGTTTTTGGTAGAGATGGGGTTTCTCCATGTTGGTCAGGCTGGTCTTGAACTCCTGACCTCAGATGATCCAACCACCTCAGCCTCCCAAAGTGCTGGGATTACAGGCATGAGCCACCATGCCCAGCCATGCATTTTCAACCTTACGAAATAGTGCCAACTTGTTTTTAAAAGTATTATTATACCTTGTGTACACTCTCTCTGGCAACATTTAAGAGTTCCCTTGATTCCCATACTTGCCATCACTACATATGGTATGATTTTGTATATCAGTAGAGCAAATGTGTAATAATAACTAATTGCACTTTTAAATTGCACTAGCATAATGAGGTTTATTGTTGTTTCATGTAATTAATGTCCATTGTGTTTCCGCTTCTGTGAAATACCTGTTTATATACTTTGCTCAATTTTCTATTGGATTGTTATTTGAATTTTCGTTTTACTTCATAGGACTTCTTTATATATTCTAAATACTAATTCTTAATTTATTTCTCTGTTGCAAATATCTTAGTTTGGGGCTTTGTAGTTTTCTTGATGAAATCTTTTGAAAAATAGAGATTCTTCTTTTTAATGTTGAATTTATCAATGTTTTTGAGCTGTTTTCTTGCTTTCACTATGCTGAGATTACAGATATTCTCTTGTATTGCCTTCTAAAACAGCAATAAGCAAACTGCAGCTCACATTTGTAAATACAGTATATGGAAACACAGCAACAACCATTCTTTTACATAATATCTATGCCACCTTTGCATTCCAAGAACAGAGCTGATAGTTGTGGCCATATGGCCCACAAATTCAAAAACTTTTACTATCTGATCAGTTAGGCATAAATGTGCTGATCTTGTTCTAAAAGATTATTAGATAGTCGATCTTTTCCTCGTGGATCTAGTGTGGCAATTGTTATGTATCAAGTTTTCATACATGTGTAGGTCTCTCTATGGGCTCTCTTCTCTTCTATTGGTCTATGTGTCCATCTCTGTGTCATTCAACACTGAGTTAACACAGCTTTATAGGAAATCTTGGCATCAGGTAAACCAAATTCTCACACTGTAATCTTCTTCAAGAGTATTTTCCCTTTACTTGGATATTCACTCTTCTATAAAATTTTAGCTTCAGACAATTTCATGGGAAATACAACAGGTGTTTTGATTAATATATAGATCAGGTTAATCTACAGATCAGTGTTGTCATCTTTATTACTTTGATTACTAACCATGAAGATGCTATATGTTTACGTGTTCATTTACATACACACACATGGTCTTTAATGTCTTTTAATAAGGTTTAAATTTTTTCAATAGGGTTTGTACATCTTTGATTTATTCGTATATATGTTAATTGTGTAATGCTGAATGTTATCTCTTTAATTGATTTTTAAACACTATTGCTACTTTTAGATATTCATCTTACATCCAAGAACCTTATAAACTTGCATTATTTCTAATAATTTGCCTGTATATCCTTTTGGGTTTACTATGTACAAAAGTAATGATAGTTTTGCTTTTTCCTTTTCAATCATTTTAGATTAGATTTCCTTCTCAAATCCACAACTTACAATGTAAAGAATAATAATAAATAGAAGCAGTGATGGTGCTCAATTGTCTCATTCCTCATGTTAGTATTTCATTATTGAATATAAATGCTTACCGTAGATTTCTGATAGATCCTTCTGTCAGGTTACAAAGGATGCCTTCTATTACAAAATTTCAGGATTTTTTTATTATGAATGAATTTTATCAAATGTTTTGCTGTAAATATTAATCATTTTCCCCTTAATCTGTTAATATATTACCTATATTACCTAATGGTAAAATACATTTGCATGACTGGGATGCATATACAAATTAAAAGTGATACCTTATCTTTCTAAATGCACTGTTGGATTTTATGTGGTAATGCTGCATTTATGATTCTGTGCATGTTATGGAGCTTGCCTATAATCACTCTTCTTGCATTGTCTTTATTTGGATTTGTTGTTACCATTTGTCTAGCTTTAGAAAATGTGGTGAATGTGTGCCCTTCTTTTTATGAGGCTCTGGAATAATTTATATATTATTGCTGGTATGTATTCTTATTTGTTTTATAGATGTCACTCAGAAATCATCTTGACCTTGCATTTTCTTTTTGGGAGGATTTTTAATTATTAATTCCATTTATTTTATGGTTATAAATCTATTCAAGATTTATATTTCTTCTTGAATCAGTTTTACATTTTCCTCCTAGGTTTGTCTATTCCACCTACAGTTTTAATTTTGAGTTTAAAGATTTTCAGTGTTCTCAAATATCTTTTAACTCTGTTTTGTCTCTAATGAGATCTCTTTTTTATATTTCATAGTGTTTATCTAAGTCTTTTTTCTTTTTGCACATCAATCATGTCAATGCTCGGATGATTTCATTTTTTTTCTTTCCAAAGAAGCAGTTTTTGCTTTTATTAATTCTAAGAGATGTTTCCTTTTTCATTGACTTATACTCCTGTCTGTATTATATGCTATCCTCTATTTTGAGTTTGTTCAATTGTTCTCTTTCAAACTTTTAACATTGATTATTCAAAGATTATTTTTAATTTCTAACAGTGTGGGATTTTTGAAAATTATTCTGTAATTATTGATTTCTTAATTAACTGTGTTGTGGTCAGAAATATAGTTTGTATAATTCTGATTTATTAAATTTGTTGAGACTGACTTGTTCTATGGTGAAAAACCTCTATCTCTAACATACAGGTCCCCTGATATTTACTGATGCTTGATTTATGGTTTTAAATATGATTTATTTCAAAAAATGTTCTTTGTGGTCTTGAAAAACATGTCTATTTTCCAACAGAAAAATATTTTGCATGTCTGCTAGATTATTTTTCTTTTGTATTATTCAAATCTTTCATATACTTGCATTGTTCAATTATCAATGACAGGGAGTGGTGTTAAAATCTCCCACTATGATCCTGGATATTTCTGTTTTTCCCTGTAATTTTGTCAATTTTTTGCTTCATATGCTTTTAATCTCTGCTATTATATTCTTAAGAAATATTATATTCTCCTAGTGGATTCCAAGTTACGTTAATATATAATGATACTCTTTAACTCAAATGTTTCTGTCTTAATGTCTTAAGGTCTATGTTGTCTTATACTGTTACATTAGAACAATATGAAATTGCTAGTTTTTTAGGTTAATAAGAGGCAAATTTATAGAGTTCATTACAATAGCCTTGTCAGTTTTCTCCTTTTTCATTGTGTGCTTTTGTATTAGGTATGTCTAACAACAACCTATGCCCGTTCATAGTGTTTCCCGATATATTTGGATTTCTTCTTATTGCTTTATTTTGTATTTTCCCTTTGTATCAATTTTTGTGATTTTTTTCTTGTTAAATTAAAAAGAAAAACTTTAGAGAAAATATATTTAACACAGTTTATTTGAGTAGCAGATGATTCATGCATGGGGTAGCAATCAGAACCAGAAGGGGTTCAGAGAGCTCAGTTGCAGTAGCATGGGCAGCAGGCTTTGACAGGCTGACATGGAAGGAAGGCAAAGAGAATCTATTTGATGGCTTAGAGTGGAAAATACCTAGGTAGAGGTGAGTCGGTGGCTTCTGATAGGTAAAGTCTCTAGTTTTGTTGTACTGCTTACATTGTGCATTGGTTTGCTTATGTAAAACTCTAAAATGCTGAGATGTTGTCAGTTTATTGACCCTCCAGTTAGAATTGTTTTGGCCGGGCACAGTGGCCCATGCCTGTAATTCCAATGCCTTGGGAGGCTGAGGCGGGTGGACCACAAGGTCAGGAGATCAAGACCATCCTGACCAACATGGTGAAACCTGGTCTCTACTAAAAATATAAAAATTAGCTGGGTGTGGTGGCACATTCCTGTAATCCTAGCTACTCAGAAGGCAGAGGCAGGAGAATCGCTTGAACCTGAAAGGCGGAGATTGCAGTGAGCGAGATCACAGTGAGCCGAGATCACACCACTGCACTCCAGCCTGGCAACAGACACAGACTCGGTCTATAAAAAAAAAAAAAAAAAAAAAAAAAAAGAATTGTTCTACAATTGCCTTGTTCTAGATTGATTGGGGTTTTTCCCCCAGTTTTCTTTTTATTCTTTTATAATTTTGGAATATAAACATTCAGTTTTTCTTTGTGATTATCCTTGAAGTTTTAATATGCATACTTAGCAAAGTCTAACTGTCATCAGTATACTTACCCGCAGCCCAAGAACAAAAGAACCTTCTAAGGTAATCCCATTCATTCCCTCACTGTTTGCTGCTGTTGTTTCCCAAACATTTAGCTCTTTGTTGTGTTGTTTCTATTCTACAAGTTGGGCATTATTATTATTATTGATTTATGTATACTTTATAAATTTCTTCTTCTAGAATACTGATTAGATACCTATTTGCCATTATTTCAATATCTATGTTTATCAACCCCTCTTATTTTCCAATTTTGGCCTCTGTCTTCTGCATTCCATAAAAATTTTCCAGATCTATATTACAATTAATGAATTGTCCATTTAGATGCTTCTATTACACTATGCAACACTTTAGTTAAGTTTTACATTCATTTGTTATGGTTTTCAATTTTAAAATTTCTAGAGGTGAATGCTTTCTTAGTCATGCAGCTTAATCCTTGTAGCCCCAAAATTGGAGTTTCTTCTCCCAGTCTAATAGTGATTTCTACTCAATGTTTATGCTGTGGCCCAGAATGCAATAGGTTCAATACTTTCTACTGCTTTCATTTCCATTTATTTACCCCACCAAAATACTGGTGTGTAGTCTAACAGATAATCTGTATTTATTTGTTTAAAAGCAACCTTCAATTATAATTCTAGATAATATCAACATGATAAGCAAAGGAGATAAAAAACTTGGCCTAACAGCTATTAAGAATAGCTACAAGTTTATTGTGCTAAGAAACGGTATGATATAGATACAAAAAGCAACACAACTGACCTACAGACCAGGATTTCTGTGAGATAGGTTTGTATCTCAGAATTTAATATGTAATAAACATGGCACTGCAAATCAGATGGTTCCATAAATTATGATAGCAAAATTGCTCATTACGGAGAAAAATTCACACCTATTACCACATAAAAGGATGGAGTTCAGATATATTAAAGAAATAAATCAAGGAAAACTATAAAGATGGAAGGTAATGTGCCCTAGGGTAAGGGAAGAACTTCCTAAAACTCCAAAAACATCAATTAATTGATTTAATCACATCAAAATAAAGAATTTATGTGAATAAAGTTAAGAGAATGATTTCACAGAGAAATATTTTCTGTATCTAAAACCACAAGAAAAATATTACGCAGAATATACATATGAGAAGAAACTCATTTTTTAAAAAGAGGCATAGGAATCTCAAATTTTAAAAACAGGGTAAGAATGTTATGAACTTGATTTCAACCAAAACTTTTTTCTCTTATTTTCTTGTATCCTTTTCTCCACCCATTGCTTGCCAGAATTCATTGCCTCAATGAAGGAATGCAGCAGAAAAGCAGAGAAAAATACTAGGTTGGTGTCAAAAGCACAACTATGAAATACATAACTTGTAGGGCATAAAACATTATATTTGGAAAACCAGATGAAACTCCAGGCTTCCTTGTCCTCAAACTACACAAGGGCGGCAGGCCTGCAAGGAACAAGGAAAGTCACAGCAGAAACAGAGCTTATGTGATGTCAGGCTCCTGAGTTGGGTGTTCTGTTGGAAAGTCCACAGAGAATTAGGAATTCAAGACCAGACCAAACTGAGCCCCTATCCCCAAGGGACAGTCTGGAACCAGCAAAATCCCAGTGTTCCTGTCCCTCAGCCTGTCTCCCTAGAACAGCACTACAGACAAGCCTAAGGCTACCTACCAGTGTACCTTGTAGCCCTACCAGGAACAGGAGGTTTCCTTATGCCTGAGAGCAGAGTAGAGGCAGCTGCTCTGAGAGCCCTTAGTGGGATCAAGGTAAAGGCACCAGGGGCTCATGGTCACAGTGGGAATGGGATGCTGTAGATGCATCTGTGTGGATGCAGAGGATTTCAAGGACCGGCCTCCCTCTTTCCCTAAGTCCTTGCCTTCTATTATAGACAAACCCAGAGAAAGGGAGGGAAACCTCACTAGACTAGCTGTTCTCAACAGGGAACTATTTTGCCTCTCAGCAGATATTTGGCAATCTCTGAAGGATGTGTCTGGTTGTTACTGCTGGGAGGTGCTCCTGGTATCTGGCAGACATGGGTCAGGGATGCTCCTAAATATTCTATAATACACAGTTTCCGAAAGAATTACCCAGCCCTGAATCTCAGTAGTGTCAAGGCTGAGAAACTCTGCCTAAACTGAGACTAGGTTTTAATCACATGGCAAAATGAAGTTTTATAACAAAAATTATGTTCATTTATTTAAAAGTAAAAAAATTGCATGGAATTTTCACTAGTTCATGAAATAAAATGTGCATCTACTTTTCTATGCAAAGGAATGTATAATTTCTCTAGTAAAAATAATCAACACTCATCATTTCTGGATTTAATGAAGAGGTTTTTGGGGCAAGAAAAGCTTAAGTAACTTTAAAGGAAGACAAAGTACTGTACCTGGCACATAAGCAGGAAAGATAAATGGAAGCAGGAAGGCAGGTGCCAGAAGCTACAATAATATCCTAAGCCGAGGAGAGGAGGAAAGCAGTGGAGAGGGAAGTTTTATGCAGCTGAGTCATCCGTGGAACATCGTTCAGAGAAGTTGTTTCTAACCAACAGCAAGGGTGCCATGAGCATTTTCAAAGAGGTGAGATGGGCTCTCTTCCAAACCATACACTTAAAGTTTACTAAGAATATGGTATGAGAACCCCAACCAACGAACTGGCTAGGTCGAATATCAGCAAAGGAAAAAATGGGAAATGTTTTCAAAACTAGCATGAATGAAAGAAAGGTCAAAATCAATGAAGAGAACACAGAAAGGAGGAAGGAAAGGAGAAACAGATCTAGAAACAATTACTATGGATAATAAGCAAATCAGTCTTATGTTAATGACATGCCCAAGTGTTCCATTTTTATGCAAAAGGAAATAACTGTGAAGTATTACCAACATAAACACTAATTAAAAGAGATTAAATGTCTTGGGATGAAATGTCATAACATAACACACTGTCAGTTTGCGCCTGTTCTCAAAATGTTAATGACCTCTAACTTCAGCTGTTTCCATTACCCACGATCTCAAGGGAAAGAAATCTCAGCTGCAGGACTCCCAGGGGCGGGAAGCTCAGAGCTTTGTCCCATCTCCTCGCTGTTAGTAGATAAAGTTTCATTGAAAACAAGTCGATGACATTTGCCCATAATTCAGAAGGGACCATGTTTTCTAAAAAGGATTTTTCTCTTCCCAGAAAGTACTTGAGTTTATCTTACCATTTCAATAATGTTCCAGACCTGATTCAGTCAGTCTCAAATACCCTTTGGAATAATAGTCTTCCATTCTCTAGCAGTGACATTTCTCCAGCAACAGTGGCATCTGCAGAAAATTTTGGAAGTGAGAGTTCATCATTTTATAAATTCATTCTGGAAAAAACTGTGAGTCAGGATGAATTTATAACTATTTTACCAGGACAGATCCCAGAATTTTTCCTGAACTGTGAATTTAGAGTATATTCTGAGTGGCCACACCTCCTCATTTACTTTAATAAAAATCATTTGTACTTCTGATCACCACAATTATTTTTACCTCCCAGCCAAATAAATTAGGCAAGCACCCTGTGGTCATTTCACAGATGAGTCATCCTCTCCTATCTATTCTACTGATCCAGTTTCTCTCACACAGCCATGACATGTGCCATCCTATCTAACCAGCAACACTTTTGAACATATGAACGTCTATGTGTATGTATCTGTTGTCCAGTAATGTATGTGTCTTTGTATATCTACAGTGCATAAGTATGTACACGTTTATGCTTGGTACAATTTTGCCTGCTTTTATTTGACACATGCTTATTGAGATTTTATTAAACACAAGCCCTCAAATAAGTTCCTGATTTCAGGAAATTTCTAACATTTGGGGATGCAAGGTTGGAGACAAGAGCAATAATAGGAAAAGCAATGAGGCAGTATAGATAAGTGTCATGTTTATGGACCAATTAAAGTCCTCAGTAATTGGCCGGGCATGGTGGCTCACACCTGTAATCCCAGCACTTTGGGAGGCTGAGGCAGGTGGATCACGAAGTCAGGAGATCAAGACCATCCTGGCTAACACAGTGAATCCCTGTCTCTAGTAAAAATAGCAAAAAATAAAAATAAAAAAACTTTAGACGGGCGCGGTGGCGGGTGCTGGTAGTCCCAGCTACTCCACTTGGGAGGCTGAGGCAGGAGAATGGCGTGAACCCGGGAGGTGGAGCTTGCAGTGAGCTGAGATCAGGCCACTGCACTCCGGCCTGGTGACAGAGCAAGACTCCGTCTCAAAAAAAAAAAAAAGTCCTGAGTAATTAACAAGAAGAGGAGTCCCTTAGCTGGAAATATCCAGGAAATCTTCAGGACAGTGGGTTACATACCATGAACCTTGAACATTTTTACAGAATGTTGATTGAGATGCACAGAATAAGACATTCTGCCTGTTCTGTTAAAGTAACCATTAACCACATGTGACTATTTAACTTGAGCTGAAATAAAAGTAAAAATTCAGTCATATTATCGAGCCTATTTCAAGTGCTCAGTAGCCACATGTAACTAATGGCTACCAAATTGCACAGTGTAGAACATTGTCATCATTGCAAAAAAAAAAAAAAAAAAAAAAAAAAAAAAAATCTGTTGGATTGCTCTGTTCTAACTTGAAAAAAAAATGTGAAATTATCCATAGGAAACTACAGGTGTTTTACAGATACTTGGGCACCAGTAAGCATGCCACATTTGCTGGAGCACAAGGTATAAATAAAATAGTAGTGGAATGAGATTGGAAAGGGAAGTTGAAATCAAATTTCAGTGGTCATGAATGCATTCATTCAAAGTCAGAGGTTTGTTTAGACCAGAGGACTGAGATTTAGAAGGATTAATCTTTGGTTATGTGTAAAATAATGACCTGAAAAGCAACCAGACAATGGGCGTTCAGCGATCTCTGCACATTAGAATCATCTGGGGAACTTTTAAAGACCTGATTGCCCAGGCCAAACCCTAGATAAATTAAATCAGAATCACTGGGGGTCAACTTGTATGTCAGTATTTTTTAAATCTCCCCAGGTAATTCCAATATGCAAAAGTATTTAGAGACATTTGTTGTTTTTATGTGCACAGCATCCCTTTTCCCACTTCTGTCAAGAATAGCCTCTTTCTCCTGATGAGTTTCCCCTTTTTCTATCCCATCTTGATGAACTTTCCAGTCATAATAATCTGATGCCCTGGTCACAAGACACAGCCTTGGAACCAAATCCTGGCAAATCATAATACCCCAGTTATGCTGGCTATGAGACTACATACCAGGTTTAGACGATAATCCAAATTAGGCAAGTAAGAGCGTGTTCTGAGATTTTGCATGCATTCTTCTGGTTGAAGAGACTATTTCATCTAGGAGGCCACTAAACTAAGATGATGTTAGCCTTAATATTTCTGTGATACACTCTTCTCTCTGCCTCATGGCCACCATCATGCCATTGAATGATAGAAAGTCATCAACACAAGAAAATTACAAAATTCACAGACACAAGCACAGCTAAAACATTTTGTGGTAGGACGTCAGTGAAGAGACAGAAAGAAGACCACATGACATTCCTTGGGCTCTTGGCAAAGTACCTGAGGGCAGCTCTATCTCTGGATTTCCCAGTTGCCTGAGCCAAGAAATTACCTAACTATTCTTTCTGCTGTTGCTTAAATTTGTTTGAGATATGTTTTAGTCCTTTTAATAGTAAACTATGTATATAGAGAGATGTACAATGTAGCTTTGCCAAACATGTTTGACCATAGATCCCTCTTAGAATACCTATTAACAGTTTATAAAACACTCATCTTTTTTCAAAAGTGCTACAAAGAATTGCTGAAACATGAGCACCCTGAGTATGACAACCATGGCAAGACTCACTTGTAAACCTAGAGTGAAAGATAATTGACTTAAGCTAATAGAAGCAAAGAACAACAAAGAGAATGTGTGGGAGCACAGGAGTGCCTGAAAGGTGAATCAGAAAGAGAAATGAGCCTGAAGGAAGGAACCAGGGAAGGGTAGTACAAGGAGTTCCACCATCTCCATCATTACCACATCTCCATCATCTCCACATTACCTTAGTGCCTTGTATACAAACATGAACTTAATCTATGTTGTCTATATAGTTCAACCTTCAGGGTTATGCAAATAGCCTCATTCTTGTGCCAGAAGGAGGAGACCACTGTACTGTAGGGTAGAGGTTTAAAGTGAGGAAAGAAAACAGTCAAAGTTCATGTATCCGTGTAGTTCATTCTCTTGACTTTTCAGACTTTGGATTGCTTTTTCCTTGGTAATCCCATGGAGCATATTTATTAAGATGAACCTAGGGCCATGTCTAATTCAAAGGGGCATCTTCCCACCTAACAGGCCTCACACAGCACTGACTAAGTCATTTGGACCTTCTGACTAAACCAAATTATGTATCTAAGAATAAGAAACCCTAAAGAGCAACTCTTACTAAAAAAACTTAGCAAGACAGACAAAAAAATAAAAATTCCAAAAGCAAATGCATACTCCAGTCCAATTCACTACCCCAACTATTCCTTTTATGTAACTCTCTTTCGAATCTGTTTGAAGAGTTGATCAGGCTTGGGGATTACATCTAGTTCTTGATCTCTTCTCACCTTGAAAGCACAAACAACAACCTACTCAGCTCTTTTGCCCAGCTATCCCCAGATGTGAATTAATGGGGCTTACTGTGTTTGGTGTTAATGATTTTATGTAATGACTACAGGCCAGTGAAGCAGAGAAAATATTAGAAGAAGTAATCATAATTGGCTGGTTGAAAAAACTGGGTGGGGATCAGATCTACTCACAGGAGGGGAAATAAGTCTTTTAACAGAAAGAAAATAGCTGGTAACATAGGCATTCTTTGCACCCAGCAATCCTTCCACTGCTGATATTTCCTGTCACTTTTACTTGAGGATTCAACCTTTACCTTACACTACCTCAGGCATTTTATGTAACTTAACTCAAGCAATTTTCAGATGCCAGTCTCTATAGGATGTGTTCTGTGTTTTAAAGAAATTTTACAATATATTCCTATTTATAGATTTTTAAATGTAAGATTCTATGACAAATGATGAAGAAAAATCTCTTCCCTGGTAGGAGGTTGCTTGAGATGGCCTTTGTAAGACCTCTTCCAGTTCTGATAGTGAATGACAATATTCAAATGTTCAAAGATGTGCACATTGTGTGAATGCCAAAAAAAAAAAAAAAATAGAGGATGGAGGATGGAGAGAATGTAAGGGATTTTGCTATTTTGTTTCTAAAATCAAAAAAGTTTTTTGCAGCCTCCCTTTGAGTTTGTTGTATAAACACATTTGAATAGAAAATGTAAGAGCTCTTTAACATTTGAGAAATTCAGCTGTTTCAACAGTCACCACGTCAAGCACACAATGACACTTTGTTTTCACTGAGCCTCATAGAATTGGTTTACCCAGCAATGATGAGATGAAGGTGTATGTTGTAAACAGTAACAGGCTACTTGATAATAAGAATCTTACATGTTATCCCAAGTCAGGCGGGTTCAGTCAAAGTCAAAGGGATTTGGATGCCCTACTGGTAAAACAAATCTTTCCCATGTAGTCTGTCAATCCATTCATTTTAAAAACAAAAACAAACAAACAAAAAAACAGGGTTTGAAAAAGTATCCTATCATAACCCTGTGGATTTCAAACTGTCTTTTTCAAGTAGAAGATGTCCAAAATATGGAAACTAGATTTTAAAAAGCCTACAGGTGGTAGAAGAAAATGAGAGTCCTTTGAGTTCTCTCTCTAGCTCCTCCATAATCTCAGGGGTTCCAATATGCAAGGTGTGAAAACCATGATACGAAATTCTTTCCTCATTCATTGTCAAGTATGGCACCCCTTGAAGTTTTGCAACATATCATCCCTGACTGAATGGTCTGAGAAAGCAATTGATTAATTAGAACTAGGAATCTTTTGTATCTTCTAGAGTTTCCTTTAAAAATGTAAATGTTCTTGGGAAGAGAAACATCTTAAGCAATTATGAGAGATTATTTTGTGAGTTCAATTTTGCAGCATGGAAGCTTGGCTGATAACAAAGCTTTATAGAATGGGGTACAGATAATGGAAGTTAAACAAACTAAACTAGATGTAACCAAGGAAAAACTTCTTTACTTCCTGAGGTTACACAGGATCCACCTAACAAGATATCAACAGCTTTTTTATATATAACCATAAAGATAAGTGTTTTTTTCTTTCCAAATTTTATTTTAGGTTCCAGGGTACATGTGCAGGTTTATTACATGGGTAAATTGCATATTGTGGGGGTTTGATGTACAGATTATTCTGTCACCCAGGTGACATAGTACCCAATAAGTAGTACCCAATAAGTACTTTTTCTATATTCACCCTCCTCTTACCATCTACTTTCAAGTAGGCCCCAGTGTCTATTGTTCCTTTGTGTCCACGTGTACTCAATGTTTAGCTCCCACTGATAAGCAAGAACATGTGTGCATGTCTTTATGGTAGAAAAATTTATATTCCTTTGAGTATATACTCAGCAATGGGGTTGCTGAGTCAAATGGTAGCTCTGTTTTAAGTTATTTGAGAAATCTCCAAACTATTTTCTACCATGGCTGAACTTATTTACCTACCCACCAGCTGTGTAAAATATTACTTTTCTCCACAGCCTTGCCAGCATCTGTTGTTTTTTTACTTTTTAATAACACCTAGAGGAATGAGAAAAGAGCAAGGCAATCTCAAAGCTAGCAGAAGAAAATAAATAACCAAAATCAAAGCTGAATTGAATGAAATTGAGATGCAAAAAAACAAAACAAAACAAAAAGCTATACAAAAGATCAATGAAACTAAAAGTTGGTTCTTGGGGAGAATAAGATTGATAGACTGCCAGCTAGATGAATAAAGAAAATAAGAGAGAAGATCTGAAGAAACTCAATCAGAAATGACAAAGGGGACATTACCACTGACCCCACAGAAATACAAAAAACCCTCAGAGACAATTACAAGAACCTCCATACACACATACTAGAAACCTAGTAGAAATGGATAAATTCCTGGAAATATACAACCTCCCAAGATTGAACCAGGAAGAATCTGAAACCCTGAACAGATCAATAATGAGTTCCATAATTTAATCCGTAACAAAAAGCCTACCAACCAGCAAAAGCACTGGACCAGATGGACTCATGGCCAAATTCAACCAGACATATGAAGAAGAGCTGGTACTAATCCTTTTGAAACTATTCCCCTCAAAAAAACTCGAGGAAGAGAGACTCATCTCTAAATTATTCTATGAGAACAGCATCATTCTGATACTAAAACTTGGCAGAGACACAACAAAAAGATATCAATAGTTTTTAAATAATTATTAAATGGTGAACATTTGAAATATCCTGTGCACCAGATACTCTTCCAAGTCTCACTTCATGTATCAATTTATTTTGTGTGTTTCTTTATTCTTTTATGTATTAACTTATTAATACAGTCTTTATAACAGCTATGTGATGAAAGTTCTATTTTATACTCATATTACAAATGAGGAAACTGAGGCATACGGGAGTGAAGGTCACATAGCTAAAAAGAAACAGAGCCAAGATTCGAATCTAGCTCTAGTTCTAAGGCCTGTGATAACCTTATACAATGTTTCATCTTCCAGGGGCATAGACAATTATTTCATATCTCCCCCAGCCCTCCCAAAGAATAGCCCCTTCTGAACATTAACTCTGTCACTTCAGTGATCCTCTCCAGGGTTGTTGATTGCTCCAGAGGAAATTAAAATGTTGTATTTTAGAAAACTATTTGCATATTGAGATGAGAGTTTTCCTCCAGTTTTACAGCCTAAGCTCTAGCCAGCTAAATACTTATTTTTCTTAATTGAAGCAGCCTGGTGTTTTTAGGTCTGTCATGTACTACAGCCAGGGTGTGCCACAACATTCCAGGAAAATGACGCACACATAAATGTTGATGTTACTATCATCTTCTGGGGCTGAAGTATAACAAGTGGTGACCCTGGGAGTTTGGCCTTTGCCTAGATCATTAAAGCAAAATACTTTATTTTGTGTCCTGCTCTGTATCTTTTATAGAGGCGCCCAAATCAGCCACTGTGTAGCCTGTTCCCTCTGACTCTCGGGAGTGTCGTCTAGAGCCCAGTACACTTTGCATCCTACGAATGGGGGCTCTGCCTGGGAAAAGCTATAGAACCCCATGGAAGTGATCTAGAAAGAGTCACACTAAAATCCTCCTTTACATAAAGAGAATTCCAAGGTCTAGAGAGGTAGATTCATTTACACAATATCACAGAGGTATTAGTGGAAAATCCAGGATTTGAATCTAAACACAATGACACTGGGGTTTCGGTTTATTTATTTATTTATGGCTATAAGTTAATAAACTTAGAAAGTGAATATAAAAACTATGTGATAGGAACTGCCACATCTGGCCACATTAAAGTAATAGGGACTAGGTTTATCCATCTTCATGAAATAACCAAGAAGTTGGAATAAGACAATGATTTTTAGACATTAGAAAAGTCAACAGAGGACTATGAAGTAAATACTTATGAAGTAAATAGTAGCCTCACTTATAACCTCAGAAAAATTTCCGAGTCATGGAGGGAAACCCAAAAAGAACCTGGCAGTCTTATAGAATTGAGAGGGTAGAATCTGGAAGTAAGGGAGGCCAGAGAAGTTAGCTTTTGTAGGGCAAAATACAAAAAAAAAAAAAAAAAAAAAAAAGAAAGAAACTGCAAAGAAAACACTAGAGATATACAGAGGGGGCCTGTCACATCTTTAGCTAAGTACTGATCAGCACACATATTTGAGAAAAGGAACCAGAAAAAGAATCACTAGAATGGAGTAGAGAAAACAATGCCTGAAACTCATACAGGCCTAGGAACACTGTGAGTTCCCACTAGCCAGAATGGAAAGATCTCCTAGTACAGGGGACACTAGATGCATTTGTCAGAATGATATTCCCTCAGTAGTGGGGTCAAATTAATCCAAGGAGAAAATCTGCTCTGAATCCACCATAACAAACCTTAAAGGCAAGCTTGAAATGATCTGATTGCAAGCAAACATAACTGGATCCCAAAACAAAGTCCAACATTATTTAAAGAGACACAATGAAACTCAGCACCTAATAATGTAAAACACACAAGGTCTAGCATCTAATAAAAAATTGTCAGTCATTCAAACTAGTTGAAAGATACCACCCATAATAGGAGAAAATCAATCAATAAAAAGAGACCCAGAAAGAAGACACATGATAGAATTAACAGATAAGAATATTAGAGTGACCATTAAAAATATAATCCATATATTCAAGAATGTACAAGAAACTATACATTACAAGGGAAGAAATGGAAGAGTTATTTTGAAAAGACTCAAACCAAATTTCTAAAGACATTTTATAAACACCTAAACTAAAAAAAATACACTGAATGAATTTGGCAATATATTAGAGACTGCTGAAGAAAAGATAAGAGAATGTGAAGATTTAGTAAGAGGAACTACACAAAATGTAACACAGATTTTTTTCAATGGAAAAATAAATAGAGCTTCAGTGAATGTGGAACAGTATCTAACAGTCTGACATATGTGAACTTAGATTTATTTCCAAAAAGAAAACGGATATGGTAAGGGAGAAAAGTAATTGAGGAAACAATGATCCATCTTTTCCAAACTTGATGAAAAGTAAAACCTACAGATCCAAAAATTTAATGAGTCTCAAGTAAAAAAGCATAAAAGGAACAGAAAGAAAACCATATATAGCCAGGGGACAAAAAGACATATTATACAGAGAAACATATACAGGGAACTTCTTATCAAAAACTATACATGCCAGAAGAAAACAGAGGACATAGTTACTGTAATGAAAGAAAAAATGCCCACATAGAATTTTACACTCAGCAAAAAATGTGTCAAAAGTGAAATTCAAATAAGGACCTTTTCAGACACACAAAAGCAGAGAGAATTCATCTCTAACAGAATGACACTTCAAGAAATGTTAAAGGAAATTCTTCAAACAACAGGAAATGATAGCACATGAAAATTTAAATCTACCCAAAGGAATAAATAACAGTGAAAATGGTAAATGTATAGGTGAACGTAAAAAATCATTTTTTCTCTCAATTTTATTAACCTCTTTAAAGGATAATTGATGACTGAAAACAAACATAATTATTTTTATGGGCTTTATTGCCTAAGTTAAATGTATGATAATAGTAGCACAAAATACTGTAAAAATAAAATGAGAGTGTAGTATTTTATATTTCTTACACAATACATGAAATGTGATATTATTATTTGAAAGTAGACAATGCTGAGTTACATAGTAAATTCTAGAGCAACAACTACTTAAAAAATGCATAACTAATGAGAAAACAATGGGGAAAAATGAATCACTAGAAATACTCAGTAAGTCTGTAAGGAGGCAGGAAAATGGGAAGGGGTGGTACACATGTACCAAATAGAAAATAAATAGCAATATGATACATTTAATCCACATTTTATCAATAAGCACACTAACTCTAAATAGCCTAAACATTCCAACTGAAAGGCATAAACTTTTAGATTTAATAAATTTTTTTAATTTAAGCAAAATTTAACTACTGCCCTCTAAAAGAAACTTGCTTCAAATGTAAATACACAAAGTAAAAGAATTGAAAAAGATATGTCATGAAAATATTAATAAAACACAAAGAAAGACAATAAATAACATCAGAGATGCAAACTGCAGAGGAAAGAATATTACCAAGGTAAAGAGGGATACTCTATTACAAAATAAAATTCAATTAATCAAGATGACATAAGATTTCTAAATGTATATGACCTAGTAACAGAACTTCAAAATAAAGAAAAAAACAGAAGTGAGAAGTTTCAAATCTACACTTACAGTTGAACATTTCAAAATCTCTACCTCAATAATAGAACAAAATACATTAAATTGTTAATTTTAAAGATATGAACAACAACAGTAAACCACATAACCAAAATGACATTAATAGAGCACTTCAGGAAACAACAGCAGAATACGTATTCATTTCAAATGCACATTAAATATTTACCAAAATATGCCATAATACAATTCTAAATATATTTATTTTTATTTATTTTATTTTATTTTTTTTTATTATACTTTAAGTTCTAGGGTACATGTGCATAACGTGCAGGTTTGTTACATATGTATACCTGTGCCATGTTGGTGTGCTGCACCCATCAACTCGTCAGCACCCATCAATTCATCATTTATATCAGGTATAACTCCCCAGTGCAATCCCTCCCCCCTCCCCCCTCCCCATGATAGGCGCCAGTGTGTGATGTTCCCCTTCCCGAGTCCAAGTGAACTCATTGTTCAGTTCCCACCTATGAGTGAGAACATGCGGTGTTTGGTTTTCTCTTCTTGTGATAGTTTGCTAAGAATGATGGTTTCCAGCTGCATCCATGTCTCTACAAAGGACGCAAACTCATCCTTTTTTATGGCTGCATAGTATTCCATGGTGTATATGTGCCACATTTTCTTAATCCAGTCTGTCACTGATGGACATTTGGGTTGATTCCAAGTCTTTGCTATTGTGAATAGTGCCGCAATAAACATACGTGTGCATGTGTCTTTGTAGTAGCATAATTTATAATCCTTTGGGTATATACCCAGTAGTGGGATGGCTGGGTCATATGGTACATCTAGTTCTAGGTCCTTGAGGAATCGCCATACTGTTTTCCATAATGGTTGAACTAGTTTACAATCCCACCAACAGTGTAAAAGTGTTCCTATTTCTCCACATCCTCTCCAACACCTATTGTTTCCTGATTTTTTAATGATTGCCATTCTAACTGGTGTGAGATGGTATCTCATTGTGGTTTTGATTTGCATTTCTCTGATGGCCAGTGATGATGAGCATTTTTTTCATGTGTCTGTTGGCTGTATGAATGTCTTCTTTTGAGAAATGTCTGTTCATATCCTTTCCCCACTTTTGGATGGGGTTGTTTGTTTTTTTCTTGTATATTTGTTTGAGTTCTTTGTAGATTCTGGAAATGAGCCCTTTGTCAGATGAGTAGATTGCAAAAATTTTCTCCCATTCTGTAGGTTGCCTGTTCACTCTGATGGTAGTTTCTTTTGCTGTGCAGAAGCTCTGGGAAAGCCAAATTTTCACATAGGTGTTCTCTTCCAGTTCAGTGAA
>NC_045438.1:47484259-47533425 GCF_002776525.5 Piliocolobus tephrosceles
TAGGTCTAACATTTAAGTCTCTAATCCATCTTGAATTAATCTTCGTATAAGGAGTAAGGAAAGGATCCAGTTTGAGCTTTCTACTTATGGCTAGCCAATTTTCCCAGCACCATTTATTAAATAGGGAATCCTTTCCCCATTTCTTGTTTCTCTCAGGTTTGTCAATCTAAATACGTTTTAAAAGATTGAAACTGCATAAAGTATGGTTTCTAATCACAATGGAATTAAATTAAAAAACAACAGAAAGATGTCTTTTAACATTCCCTAAATATTTGGAAGTTAAACAATGTATTTATAAATATCTGTAGTCAAAGAAATAAAAAACACCTTAAAATGAATAAAAACTAAAATACACAATATCAAAATCTGTGGCATGCAGCTAAAGCAATGCTTAGAATAGTACAGCATTAAACACTAATATTTAAAAAGGAGGTATCTAATTAATAATCAGTTTTTTACATCAAGATAAAAAGCAAATGAAAACCAAAATAAGTCAAAAAAAAAAAAAAAAAAAGAGAGAAAGAGCTGACCACCAATAGGCCCTCGTGGACATAGACATAGAAATCCTCGATGAATTATAAGCCAATTTAAGTCAACAATATATTCAAAGGATAGTTACTATATCATGGCCAAATAGAATTTATTCCAGAAATACAAGATGTATTCAATGTTCACATATCACTCAATGTAATTTACTATGTCAAAAGTATAAAAAAGAAACATGCACATCTTAATGAATGCTGAAGAAGAATTTGGAAAACATTAAAATGTATCATGATAAAAACTCTTCTCAAACTAGAATTACAGAGAACTTCCTCAACCTGAAAAAGGGCATCTGCAAACACTTAACGTTATACTGAATAGTGAAAAACTATAACTATATAATGGTTTACTTTAACATTAAGGACAAGACAAGGATGTTCACTCACACCACACTCATGAAACATCATACTGAAAGTCCTAGATACTGCAATAAGGCAAGGAAAAGATACAAAAGGAACACAAATTGGAAAGGAAGAAATAAAAATATCTGTATTTCAGAAAACATGATTATCTACGTGTACAATCTCAAGTAGCCTACAAAACTGCTGCTATATTTAATAAGTTCTACGATGTCTCAATATTCAATATGAAGACATGAATAACAACTGCATGCCTATAAACTAAGAAACAATGGAAACTATGTGTTGTAAATATATTATTTACTAGCATACTTCATATCCAGATCTTATTTCTAATACTATTCTTCAATAAAAGGAATTAGGACCTGGGATAAACAGCTTATTCCAAGGCAGGTATAAGAAATATACAAGATGAGTTTCAAGTATCTAATAGTGCCATAGAGTAAGGAAATGCTCAACACAAAACGAACAAAAAACCAAAACCACACAATGACAGGGTCATGCAAAGGAACATGCAATTCAAATGAAAGAGCTCCCAAATAAGTTAGAACAACTAGACAACAAAATAAAATAGTATTGAATTATAACCTAAAGAATAAAACAAATACCCCAAGTCCATACTGATATAAACAAATGTCTTAATAAATAATTAAACCAGAAAAAAGAGACAATTCTGTGCAGAAGAATTCAAAATAATTTATATATGTTCTCTGCCCTCAAAAATGTGGAATAAAACTCCCTACTTTTTCAATATTGCCTGTGCATAGTGACTTCCTTCCGAAAGGCACATTATACAATGAAGGGGGTAAAAGGGAATAACTTAATACGGGAAAATCTAACACTACCCTAGTCAGGTGATAAAGATAAACATCAAGAGTGTTAAGTCAAATTGATAGAATGTACCTTTGAAACATTGTAATGAAAATGAACTTCAGTTATGTGGTCTTCCTCCCTAAAACCCATAACCCTAATTATGGGGAAAACATCAGACAAATCTCAAGTAAGGAATATTCTACTAAATACCTGACCAACACTCCTCAAAACTATCAAGGTGTCAAAAACAAGAAAAATCTGAGAAACTATCAGAGACAAATAGAGCCTAAGAAGGCCTGATGACTAAAGAGAATATGATATCCTGGATGGGATTCTGGAACAGAAAAATAACATTTGGTAAAAACAGGAAATCTGAATCAAATGTAGGCTTCGGTTAACAATAATATATCAGTATTGGTCTCTTAACTGTAATAAATACACCATGTTAATGTAAAATGTGAATAAAGGGGAAAATTGGATGCAGATACATGAAAACTGCACTATCTTCATAATTTTTTGGTAGATCTAAGACTGTTTCAAAAATACTGTATTTTAAAATAACATTTACAATAGCATCAATAATATGAAATTTGTCAAAATATACATAAGAGCTATACACTAAAATGAGAAGGTATAGCATATTCATGCATCAGAAGATTCAATATTTTAAAGTAATTTCCCTCAACTAATATAAATTCAATACAATCCAAACTCTCATTGGAAATTGACAATCTGATCACAACATTTGTACAGATTAGCCAAAAAAAATTTGGGAAAAGAAAAAAGTTAGAGGGCATACTAAATGTATTTCAAGATTTACTGATAAACTAATCTTAGTGATAAAAATAACATAATATGGTATAAAAAGAGCCATGCAATGGAAACAAGTAGAGCTTAGAAATAGACCTACTCTATGTGACCAACTGATTTTCAACAATGGTGCCAAGGTAATTCAGTTGGGAAACTATAATCTTTTCAACAAATGTTAAACAATTGGACATCCAATGTCAAAAAAATTAACCTTGACCTTTACCTCACAATGCATTATAGACCTACGAATTTGGTACTAATAACTATAAAACTTCTAGAAGGAAACACAAAAGAAAATCTTTGCCAATCTTTTTTAGGTCAAGTTTCCTAAACAAGACACAAAAAGCACCAAAGAATGACAAACTGAACTTGGTGAAAATGAAAACTTCTGCTCTACAAAAATATTTTTTTAAAAAAAAGACAATTCACAGACTAGGAGAAAATATTTATAAAACATAGACCTAAGAAATGACTGCTATCAAGAACGTATAAGAAATTCTTACAATTTAATAAGTAAACAATCCCCTTTTTAAAATAAATACAATATTTTAAGTGAGAGTGCAACAGCGAAGATATAGAGATGGAAAATAAGCACATGAAAAGATATTCAACATGATTAGCTATCAGGGAAATGCAAATTAAAGCCACAAAACAATACCACACACCCACTAGAATGGATAAAATTTAAAAGGCTGAAATTGTCAGGTATTTGCAAGAATATGAGGCAACCGGAAACCTCATACGTTGAACATGGGAATGCATTAATATAAGACACTTTGGAAAACAGTGTGGACACTTCTTATAAGATAAATATACACTTACTCTATGACCCAGCAATTTCTAAGTACATTTACCCAAGAGAAAAGAAAGCATATGTCTACACAAAGATTTGTGTGGAAATGATCATAGTAGCTTCCTTCATAATAGTCAAAAATGGCTGGAATCCAAACACCCATAACTTGATGCATGGATAAACAAAATGTGATTTTTCTCCTACAGTAGAATACTACTCAGCAATAAAAGGAACAAGGTGCAGATACTTACAACAATATGGATAGCTTTCTAAGTCAAAAAGCCAAACACAAAGACTGCGTACTCTATGAATTCATTTTTAATTAAATTACAGAAAAAGCAAAATTGTAACGATACTAAGCAAATCAGTTGTTGCCTGGAAACAGGAGGTTAAAGAAGATAATTTACTGTAAACAAACAGTCGGCAATTTTGGTGTCACAGAAATGTTCCATATGATGGTTGGTTGTGCTACTGCATAAAATTGTTTAAATTTATTTAATTGGATACAAAATTGGTGAATTTTACTGTCTGTAGAGCAACAAACCTGAAAGAAACAAAACAAAGATGAAAAAAGAGGAATTACTTTTCTGTCATTCTTTATAAAAGAATTCTATCCTTTCCAGAAATAGAAAATTAAAAAGCAGAAGAAAATTAAGTCATGTAGGGCCAGGTGCGGTGGCTCATGCCTGTAATCCCAGTACTCTGGGAGGCCGAAGTGGGTGGATCACTTTAGGTCAGGAATTAGAGACCAGCCTGGCCAATATAGTGAAACCCTGTCTCTATTAAAAATAAAAGAATTAGCTGGGCATGAGGGCATGTGCCTGTAATTCCTACTTGGGAGGCTAAGGCAGGAGAATTGCTTGAACCTGGGAGGTGGAGGTTGCAGTAAACCAAGGTTGTGCCACTGTACTCCAGCCTGGGTGATAGAGCACGTCTTTGTCTCAAAAAACATATATATACATATATATAGATAGATATAGATATAGATATAGATGTAGATGTAGATACACACACACACACACACACACACACTATAAGAAGAGGAAAAACTTTCCAAATAATAAACTATAGGTCATCCAAACTAATTAAATTGGCATTTCTCCTCATCAGTTAACAAACAGAAATGCAGAATGTATGCCATAACTCTATCATTTTCTAATTTTTAATTTAAAGAGACAGAAATTTTCCCTTCAGTGTAAATAAAAGAGTTATTCATTTCTATGTAATTTTAAATTAATTTTTGGAGCTACCTAGACAGCAGAATCACTTATTTAGGTACCATTAGCAATGTACCCTCATGGAGAAATATGAAATATACTTTTAAGTTATTATTTTCCCTCCAACTAGTTGCCTGGCTAGTCTTGGAGAGAGCAAGCTCATCACCTTGGGTTCCATCTGTAAGATTCATACAATATCCACTTGACAGAAGTTGGGGGCGGGGAACAGATGCATTAATAGGCATCTAAGCAATTGCAGATCTGGCATTAAAGCATTGCTACCCATGTCCTTGTGCTGCCACACGCCAAGGGCTCCTCGGCCAGGCCTTCTCATGGCTGCAGCCTCGGCGTCCTTTATCCCGGGCTCAACCCCAGCCTGAGTCCTGATGGCCTGCCAGTGCCGTCTCTGCACTCTGTTCCAACAAAGACTCCCAGCCAAGCCAGAGACAAAAGGAGCTGTGCTACCTTCCACACCTTCAGTGCTCCCTTTTCAAGGTGTAAGATGCCTAAGAAACCTCAGATAGCAACAGCAACATTGTTCACATGCAGACAAAGGTTTCTGTTTCCTGATGCACACATAATAGCAATTTTTTTTTTTTAAGTATCTAAACAAAAACCTGTTCTAACATAGAACATTGACAGCCACCTGGAAATGTGCATGGAGATAAATTTTACCAACAATATTAATAATAACAAGCACGGTGAGTTTTCAAGGCCAAGAATGAAAACTATACCATTTAATCCTTCCGCCAACTCACCTAGGTAGGTGTTATTATTCCTACTTTACAGATAAGAAACTGACTGGACTCAAAAAAGTTCACGTGTTTACAGCTAATACAGTCAGGATTTGAACCCATGACAGAAAGAAGGACTTTGTAAATTTATTCATCATTTAGCACTACCTGAGCACAGCACAAAGGGCTAATATGAATATCTCAAAAAGGATATTGGGAACAAGTTATACCTAGAAGAGGACATGAGAAATAGGGAACCTTGACTAACTTTTCATCTTGAGGCCATGAGCCCACATCATGGCACTAGATAAAGACAAAATGAAAGAAGAGAGGGCTGTGCTCTGGGACAAAAGGGGCACTTTCTTCTTCCTTCTCAACACCCCAAGCTCCTGGAAGACCGTTGACACACAGCTTTCATTTCCTGCCATACGTTTTCAGCATCCACAATTCTTAATCTTCTTATGAACAGGCACATCCTCTGCACACAACCTTCTTTTGGAAATTGATTGAAGGTAGGTAGGTGGCAAGGAGAAATCACTAATAAGAAAAGGTAGTAAGTGGGTAGATGGGGGTCACTGGAAATAACAGAAATCAGAGATACATTTGTACTTGCTTGGAATAAATGACGAAGTAAAATAAGTGTGATCATTTGAGACAGTCAGTCATTCTGACCTTCATAAAAAGAGCAGGATGATTCCACTTTTCTCCCACTCCAAGCCATTTTAAAGCAATTGAAAAGGGTTCGCTTCTACCAGAGAACAGTGTGGTGAGATAGAGTTGTTATCTACAAAAACGGCTTCAGAAGTGTCAGTGCATCTTTTTTTTTTTTTTTTTTTTTTAAAGCATGGGGTGGTGGACTCTAACAAAAATTCAGGTGCTTATTCTTGTTTAACTCATCATAAAGTAGAAGCACATATACAGGGGGAAGGGATCTTAAAGTGAAATTTGAAAGGAATGAAATAGCAAGCTGCTTCCACTTTTTTTTTTTTTTTTTTTTTTTTAACCATTTCAGCATTTTATTTCCTGCTAACCTCTGGGGGTGGAAGGCAGAGTGATATACTGAGACAGACAGGCAGTAGACTAATGTATCTCCTCAGCAGTGACCCCTTCTGAGTGAAGAAAGGAGGTGTGACTGTCTCACTTTCTCATGGAAATAGAAGATTCTCACGTAGCATATGCAAAGACGATCAGGTGTGAGGGAAATAAGCAACAAAAGTGGAGGCTGATACTTACTCACCTTAAAAGGTGGCTCACTCCTGTAATCCCAGCACTTTGGGAGGCCAAAGCGCGCAGATCATGAGGTCAGGAAATCTAGACCATCCTGGCTAACACAGTGAAACCCCGTCCCTACTAAAAATACAAAACATTAGCCAGGTGTGATGGTACGCACCTGTAGTTCCAGCTACTCGGGAGGCTGAGGCAGGAGAATCACTTGAACCTGGGAGGCAGAGGTTGCAGTGAGCTGAGATCATGCCACTGCCCTCCAGTCTGGGCGACAGAATGACACCCTCAAAATAAATAAATAAATTAATTAAAATAAAATAAATAAATAAATAAATAAAGGTTTTCATCTCTGAGGTCAGGATTTTGTGATTTTCACCATGTGCAAAGGTTTAAGAGACTCCACAACTCATTTCTGAGAAAACAAAGGCTCCCCCTGAAGAATCATGTATCTGTCTCCTACGGCTACTATAACAAAATACCACAAACTGCATGGCTTAAAGCAACAGAAAGGTATTGTCTCACAGTACTGGAGGCCACAAGGTCAAAATCAAGGTGACAGTAGGGCCATGCTCCCTCTGAAACCTGGAGGGGAGAATCCTTCCTTGCCTCTTCCAAGATTCTGGAAAAAGCCATTAGTCCTCGGAGTTCCTTGGATAGCAGCCGTATCTCTCCTGTCTCTGCCTCTGCTTCACATGACGTTCTCCCTGTGTCTCTGTCTTCACATAACATTCTCCCTGTGTCTCTGTATTCACATGGTGTTTTCTTCTTGTCACAAGGACACCAGTCATGTTGGATTAGGTCCTACCCTACTGACCTGATCTTACCTTGATTACATATACGAAGACCCTATTTCCAAATAAGGTCACATTTGAAGATACTAGGGGGTTAGAACTTTAACCTATCTTTTGTGGGGAATATAATTCAAAGTCGAAGAGAACCACAGCCGCTCACGCTCACGTCTTCCATTCATTCATTCACTCTCCAAGGGGAAAGCATCTGAGCTGTGTCTGCTGCTTCCCACAGAAGGAGGACCATGTAGTGGGGAGCAGGGAGATGGGAGGCAGGTACAGGTGTTTTCAGGACAAAAAGGCTGGACGAAGAAAGGACAACAGAAGTCAGATAGGTGAGAAACAAAGAATGTGATCAAGAAATATTATCAGTTGAGCATTACTAGAGAATAAAAGAGGAAAGGGAGTAAGTAGCAGTGTCAAATTCCCAGTAAGGTCCAATGTGGCAAGATTTGAAAAGCAGCAGCAGGGTAATAACTTTACCTTCTCCCCCTTTCAGTTCCAAAATATCTATAGTTTTAATGCAAGTTTTACAGCACATCCTATCAAGGTTCATATTTTTCCATCAAAATAAAGCTGTGTATATATTACTCAATAGACCTACTCCAAAAAATGTTAAGGTATATTATATTTTAGAGCAATTGGGCCGGGAAAGATAAATCACCTAAACAAAGCATTAAACTGTAAAATATTTGAAAGATCTATTTTTCAAAGATATATATTAATTAAAGTTAGCCTGATATATATTGTCTCTTCTGGGAATATGACTGGTTGAGTTGTTGCAGACTCTACTTTCACTTCAAGTATATAGAAAACCCTGATAAGTATAACATTTTTAAAGTACAAAACTAATCCTGAAGGAAATAACAGAATTATAAATAAAGAAGTAAATGTCAAATTTGATGCCTTTATCTCTGAGAGGGAGAGAACCCATCAGGTTCCAATATAGATCTTGACAGTAAAAGGTTAGGCTTTCAATAGCTATCCAGGAACAGGAGACATTGAAATAAAGCCAGGACCCTAATAACAACCATATTTTCCATCAAAATTGGACTAGAAGTGGCAAGGAAGCCTGTAGCTGATTTAAAACACTGGGTAGGGAAAAAATAAATTTCCAAAGAAAAACTAAAACAGTATATCTAACTAGGTGTGAGATCTAAATGTGCAGTGTCCAACTGGTGCATGAGACTCAAATCTGCGAAATGAGATTTGAAAAGAAAATTGATCCTAGATCAATGGAAACTAATATTTGTGGCAGAAGTAAACCAGCAATGAAATACACAACTAATTTATAAGAAACCAGATCACATAAGACTCTCACAGATAAATGCTTGTGAAGGTGAGCTAGCTCTGTGAAATTATAAATCATATAAGGAAATGAATCACTATGAGAATAGGTCAGTAGATACAACAGGGTAATTACCATGCTAATTAAAACTTTAAAATAGTGTATTTTAAAAGTATTCCAAATTGGGTATATTTCAGGGATTAAATTATTAAAATGTGAAATAAAGCACTAACAAAATTAATGAGATAATTTTAAGAAGCAGATTATGAAAAAGGTTAAACATAATTCTAGAATTTTTAAAAAATTATCACTAAAATCTAAAATGCACAGAATGAGTAAAACAATGCATAAACACGGCCAAAAAGCAGACATGTGTACTGGAAGATAGTTTTGAAAAAGTTATCCAGAGTACCAGTCAGAGCCATCAAAATAGGAAATATGAATACAAAGTAAAGACACAAAAAATTAGAGAAAATCCAACATATTTTCAAATAGGAGTTTCCAAAAGAATAATAGAGAAAATGCTGACAATGTATAAATGGAAAGATAATAGCTGATGAGTTTTCAGAACAGTAAATCATTCCACAATTTAAACAAGTATAGCAGATGCTGAGCAGAATTAAAGCATAAATTCACACCAAGGCACATGTGAATGAAACTTCAGACTACAAATCAAAAAGAAAATGTTAAAAACATCTAGCAGAAATGGAGATTACCCATAAAGAAATGACAATTAGAAGGATAGCAGATTTCACAACAGTAAAAATAGACGCCAGAAGACAATGGAAAAATATACGTCAGTCTATCATTTTATACAAGCTAAATAATTATTCAAAAGATTTCAAGCAAAAACCAAAGTCCATGGTAAACAAAAGAGGTAAACTAAGAGGGTCAAAATTATTCCAAATCAGTAATCAAAAGAAATATAAATGGGTGGCAGGCGCAGTAGCTCAAGCCTATGATCTCAGCACTTTGGGAGGGCGAGGCAGGCGGATTACCTGAGGGCAGGAGTTCTAGACCAGCCTGACCAACATATCAAAACCCCATCTCTACTAAAAACACAAAAATGAACTGGGCATGGTGGTATGCACCTGTAATCCCAGCTACTCGGGAGGCTGAGGCAGGAGAATCACTTAAACCGGGGAGGTGGAGGTTGCAGTGAGCTGAGATGGCGCCATTGCACTCCAGCCTGGGCTACAAGAGTGAAACTGTGTTTCAAAAAAACAAAAAGAAAGAAAAAAGAAATATAAATGGGTTAAACTTAAGAGCACAGAGATTCTAAAATGGGATTTAAAAAAAAAAAATGACAGTTCTTAGCTGTTTTATAAAACATAATACTCAAATTACAGAAGTCTGACATTTAATAAATAGGAAAGAATAAACCAAGATAATACTAAAGAAACAAAAGGTATTTGTAAAAGATGTTCATCACATTAATATCAGGCAATAGAAAGTTTGAACAAAAGCCATGTTAGAAATAAATAAAACTGTTACTTTTAATAACATAAAAGACAATTCCTCAGGAGGAAGACCCTGAATGCACCTTATAGCATTCCCCTCAAAATAAATAGAACAAAAATAGACAGAAATGAAAAAAGAAATATCCCAGATAAAAGTGAATAAAATATTATCTTAAAAGCAACTTATATATGAGTTAAACTTTTATAGACATGAAAGCTAGTTATGGTTTTAAGACAAATTATCTCCACTGCCATCTTATTTATACCACACATTAGCTTCTGACACCAGAGTGTAAAAAATCATTCCCTATCATAAATTATACATTTTTATTTTATTTTATTTATTTTTTTGAGATGGAGTCTTGCTCTATTGTCCAGGCTGGAGTGCAGTGGCGTGTGTCCAGGCTGGAGTGCAGTGGCGTGATCTCCCGCTCACTGCAAACTCTGCCTCCTGGGTTCAAGCAATTCTCCTACCTCAGCCTCCCAAGTAACTGGGATTAGAGGCATGCGCCACCACGCCAGCTAATTATTGAATTCTTTTAGTAGAGACAGGGTTTTAGCACGTTAGCCAGGCTGGTCTCCAACTCCTGACCTTAGGTGATCTGCCCACCTTGGTCTCCCAAAGTGCTGTGACTACAGGCATGAGCCACCATGCCCGGCCTAAATTTTTAAATAAGGAAGCTTAAGTATAAATAGTTAAGCTTCTAACTTTAAAGAACCTTTAAAAAAACAATAATCCTCTTTTGTATAGTGACTTTTATGTATTAAGAATTTTCATAAACATTGATGGAATCACACAGAATATTTAATAACTAAGGCTAAGATTATGCTTTCTAACTATAAAAATCAGTGGGTTTTTGTTGTTTGCTTTGAGACAAGGTCTCACTCTGTCACCCAGGCTTGCATGCAGTAGAATGATCATAGTTGACTGTACCCTCAAACTTCTGGGCTCAAGGTATCCTCCTGCCTCAGTCTCCTGAGTTGCTAGCACTACAGGCACATCACTATTCCAGGTAAACTTTTTAATGTTTTTTTTTTAGATACAGGATCTAACTGTGTTGCTCAGGCTGGTCTCAAACTCCTGGCCTCAAGAGATCCTCTTGCTTCAGCCTCCCAAGTGGAAAACCAGTGTTCTTTATGTTACCAGACTGCCTTTCAAGCATCTTAGAGTTTGTTAGAAAATAAAATCATTGATGTATCTGTTTCACCCAGCATTTATTATGGGTGTATACCATCTACAATGTGTATATGGTGATGAGGCAGACGCAGAGGCTGCGTACACTCAAACGGTGATTCCTTGTCTCTCCATTTGTGGTTTTCCTCTTGTTTCTTGCTGTTACCTCTTGGTCTCCATTGTGGGCTACCCCTTCCCTGCCCAAACCTTACATCTTCTCCAGGATTCCATTCTGCTCTGTTGCATTCTTGGTCGACACTCCCTGCCTGGGCCATCTCATTCATTACATTTATTTCAGTTCTCAAGTACTGGTCAAACCAATGACTATCAAAACCATACTTCCAAGCCCAGATCTATGTGTGGAACCCAAGAAGAGAAATCCATTGTACATCATAAACTTACTGGGATATTCTCTCTACTTCCTCAACTTCTGATTATTACTAAAGTAGATTGTGTGGCTCTGCTTCTTGGATCTTTACAAATTTATTCTCCCTTGTATTTTTTTCCTATTCCTTCCCTATTATCACCTAGTCATTAACACCACTAAAGGCACTGACCTTAAAAAGAGACTTTTCGCTGTCAGAGCAGGGGGGTGACCTTAGTTACTACTTCACAGAGAACACAGAAGTGACTGCATAGAAACTTCCTCGACTTCCCTTTTGTCCTCTCCCAAATTCCTTACTATTCCCCCATTTCCTTTCCTTTCTTCCTGACTCCTGTTTTGGAAGTTGAGTCTCTTTCTCTTACAGAGATATTCTAGTAAGGCAGATAGGGGTGTCAGCGAGGTATTCCTTATAACTTCAAGTTTGCATGCTGAGAATGAAATTGAGAGAAATGTAATTAATGAGATTAGCCATCTATACAAGAAATGCCCCTCAGTAATGAAAGGCCAGAGTGTTTCAGAATCATCCAGACTTGGTGCCCTCAGTGTCCTCTTGGAGAATCATTAGCCTATTTAGGACTACAGGTAATCAACTGAATCATAAAGACATAAAATTTGGAGGCAGACATTAGTTTAAATAATCCTAGTGAAATTACTCTTTGTATAATTTTGTTTAATTTATCTAACTTTTCTATGCCTCAGCTTTCTCATCTGTAAAATAAGTTTGGTGATATATACTTCACATAAATTGAAGTTTAAATTAGAGAATTTACACATAACCTGCACACAGTAAGTCTCAACAATGATGGCAGTATCTGTTATACAGAAATAGTACTGATTGTGGTCATTGCTGGTTTCACTATGTAAATAAGAACAATTATCATGAAGCATAGGAAACTGATTCAAAGGGGCAGGTCTAACTGTGTACTATACAGCTGTCTACCGACCAGTGGATCTAAATTAGCCAGTCTCTTGATGGGTAGATTCCCTTGGACTACTATAGCTCAATACATTAAAATGATTCCATCAACTCTCATTATTCCGATTCTTTGCTCATCAACCAACCTGCTTTTGGTAATTTGACTTCTTAGGTAACTTTCCTCTAGAGAGTCATAAACATTCCCGTCCTCTTGCCAAGTATACTTCTCATTTTAAAAATGGATATTCTGGTTTACAACTCTCTTGTGAGTTGAATTGGCAGACTTCATCACTGAGAAACAGGATCTGCAGCCATATTGGCATAAAGTTCTGCCTCCAAAGAGCTGATAATCCAGCCACGGCTTAACCTGACCTCACTGAAGTGATGTTTGAGCATCCAGCCAGCTTCACAGGATGCCAAATTTATGACATCATCTTCCAAGTGCAACAAAAGTCCCCTTAGACCTGCGATGCCATCCCCATTTGCCCTCCAGTGATTCTCTCTCTCTCTCTTTTCTTTTGTCAAATTGTCCTTCTCTGGTTCCTCCACCACTCCTTCCCACAAATAAATTTGTCGCTCTTTTTCTATAAATTCTTTTATTTGGTAGTTTTCTCCTCAAACTACTTTTCTTTTATCATACATTCTTCTTCATTGCAAACCTTCTTAAGCAGAAATTTAAGTGAAATATGGCTGATTACACACACATGGAAACAAGATATCTCTTCAAAATATTTAAACATAGAGAAATTTTTAAAAATAAAATGCACCTAATTGAGTTTCAAAACCAAAAAGAGAAGCCTCCCAGTGCCATAAACAAAGGTAGATTCCACAGAGGTAAGCAAAAGATAAAACAAAAAGACTCATGAAAACTGAGACCACACATGGGCTATAATTTGGGGGCACCGACAAAAGCAAAATGCCTGGGAGCTAAGTCTTGCACCTCACAAATACGGGGAGGCTGAAACCTGCATGCATAGTAAGTGCCAGAAGACAAAACTGGGAAAGATTTAGAAAATATAAAAGGTCGTCCATTGCTATAAATGACAATGGACCGATATATAAGTAAAAACTCTGAATCTGAAGAAATGTAATTAGAGAATAACATAAAAAGAACTTTGACAGTAAAATGTTTAAAATTTTCAAAGAGGTCAAAGAGGGACATGCGGTTATAAAATAAAATCAGATAATCATGAAACAAAGGCACATTGTTGTAAAATATGAAAATTATGAAAATAAAATAGTGTTCTTTAAACTGAAAATCTCAACAAATGGGTTAAATGATGGACTTAATACAAGTTAAGATAAAGTTAAAAGATAAAATTGACAATGTCTCCTATAACATTGCAAAGATAAAGAAATGAAAAATGTAGAAAGATGTAAACAATAAGGAGGATAAATCATCTCTCATATTTTTCTGATAGGTCTTTGTGAAGTAAAGAGCAGAATAAATAAAGACCAGATGATACTAAAATAGACAGTGGCTGAGAATGTTACAGAGCTGAAAAAAAGACTTGATTTCCCAGATTTAAAACTCCACTGAATGCCAAGGTTCAATGAAGTTTGTTTTGAAATATAGACATCAGAACAAGCTGTATTAAAACTACAGATTATCAAAGAGGAAGAAAAATTCCCACAAGCTACTAAAAAGAAAGCAAACCTATAAAAGAAATAACAATAACACTGGGAGAAGACTCCTGTAAGCAAGAGTGGATACCAGAAGAGAGCATGGCATATACTCAAGGTACCAAGTGAAAATAAATATCAGTCAAGAATTTTATACCCATTTTTATTTACAAATCAAGAACCCTCTTTTAAAAAAGAAGCATCTAGAAAGTTTATCATCTACAGGTTCCCACAGATAATACCACTGAGGAGATCTTTACCAAGAACAATCAACCCAATGGAAAGAATAAGATGTTAGAAGCAGATGTGACCAAATTAATTGATAGATAATTAATGTGTGATAAACCTACTATGTTGACAATAAACTGTGAAATTAGTATTTGCAGATGTATTTTGAAACAACAAGTATTATAGAAAAAAATGGTGTTGTGAGATAATTCTCTGTATCTCTTTTTGTTTCTGCAGGTCTTGTAAGCAGAGACACTGACTACCTTGTACATGGAATGCCTCTCTCTAGAGAAAAGGACAGTTTTCCTTACAGCCTTGGAAGACTGAGAGAGCATCTTCTCCCTAGAAAAAGACATCCATGCTTACTGCCCTTTATAAAAGATTCAAGTTTTCTAAGTTCAGAAAGTTGCTCCCTGTAATGAAACCCACTGTGTTTCCAAGTATCACCTGGCCCTCCCTCTTGGTATTCCTCTTTGGGAATTGGGGCTCCAGGAACTGGGAAAGACAATGCCAATACTCTGGCTATTGCTATTACTCTGAGCAATACAAGTTCTTCATCTCTGCCCCAGGTTGTGTATTCTAGCATCCATGGAACTATAGCAAGCTAACTTGTTAGTTTGCAAGTAGAGCAAAGTCCAAGGCCCTTCACACATCTTGATAGATGGGGTTGGAAAGGGAATTTAGATAAAACTAAGAAGAGTGTTTTGGGGGAAGAAGAAGAAGAAGAAATTAACTGTAGAATATCTTGGGAAAATATAGGCATTCTTGTTAATGTATTTAACTCACATGTCTAACTTTGAGAGTGGTATAGGAAATTAAGGGCAATTTAGTTTTCTAAATTTTTAATAATTTATTATTTCAAAGGCAAGAAATGCAGGATAAAAACAAAGAGAAGGTATAATAGAAACATGTGTAAAATGGATTGGCAAAATATACGTTCAAATATATAAGCAAATAAATAAATGAGTACACCTAAAATAATTGAAGGAATGGGCTTCACTTGGTCCAGTAGGAATTTTATTACAGTTAAATATTGCTAACAAGTAGATGATGTCACTATATACATCTAGCTAGCAAAAGCCACTAAAGGAGGTAAAGTGAGGAAAAATCACACTCCAGAAGCTCTCAAATATCTTGGATGAGATGTTTGAAGAAAAAAGAAACTTAAAAGTCACGGATAAAAAGAAACATATTCTTAGATTGTGTTTTACATATCTGGTTACACGTTATTTGCAAGAGCTGGGACTGAAACAAAGTGACACAGAATGTTTAAAATTAAAGAGTCAGAAGGAATATGTACCAGGAAATTAGTAACCAAAGAAAGGTTGGGATAATGATATTTATGTCAACAACTTACCAAGAATGACTCAAAAATACAGAGAAAACCTAACTATACCAATAACCAAATATATAAATTAAGGCAGTAATCAAAATTTTCCCTTCTTCAAGTACCCTACAACCCATATTCCCTCATCAAGGAATCGGTCTCAAAAAACTTTATGGACAAACCTTCAAAGAACAGAGAGTCCCTTCAAGGAACAGAGAATATTATACTAGCTGTTCCAGAGAAATAAAAACAGTAATAGCCGCTCACCTTACTTTATTAAGCCAATAAAACTCTGATATTAAAACTATCTGACTACAAGAAAATAAATGCAACAGTCAATTTTACTTGTGAAAAAAATTTCTATCAATAAAATTCACAGTATTAATAGATTAAGGGAGAAAAGTCATATTACCACCTACTTTTTTTTTTTCACAAGAGGTCATTAAGCTATACCTAAATACATTTTTTAAGTGCAAACATTTAATAAGATTCAATAATCATTCATATTTTTTTAAAACTGCTAACCTACAACTAGAAGGAAACTGTCTTACCCTGAGTAATTATATTTACAAATATCTTTATAGCAAAGATCATTATTAAGGATGGAACTTTAGAAGTACTCCCTCTAAAGACAGCTATAAAAGAATTATTTTAAGTGCATTCTATTATTTCTATCATGCATGTATTTTATTGGATAGTCAAGTCAATACAATGATACAATAAAAGTAATAGGATAATCATAATTGTTCTTCTGTTGTTGTTGTTTACAGTTTGCATGATCACATACCCAGAAACCTGTGTGTATATGTGATTAGATGTTATAGAACTTAAAAGAACATTCAACAAGGTCGCTGGCTATATAAAAGATATATATACCTAGACACTGCTTGGGTCATACCTGCCTATGGATGAGGCCACTGTGGGAGGTAAAAGATCCTCCACCAATGTGCAACTTACTCATCTACTTCCTATTTCGCCTCTAGGCTGAGATGGGTCATCTAGCTCATCTGCCTCCCTCACCTGTGTGCCTATTTCAGCATCGTTTCAGCCCACTTTACAAAACAGCTGGCCTTAGTGTAGTAACATTCCCAAATTTGGATTTGTGCTTAGAGAGCAGGACAGATTATCATTGCCTTTGCTATAAGCTGCACATTTCAAACAAGCCTCATCAGAAGTCAACACAAAGCACATTGGCAGTAACCCAGCTAATAAAAAATATCTGGCTTTTTATTTGTCCCTTTTGGAATTTCGAGAAAGCTAATTAGTCGAGACAAATTTGGGCATTTCTTGTTGTTATTTCTCGATATAGCTTAGTAGTATCAAAACAACACCTAATGCTCATACATATTAACTTCCTCAGGTGCACTCTTATTTTGCTCATGCTGTTGCCTCGATCAAAACTAATTTCTTCCTTTCTCAATCAAGTTTGTTCCTTATAGAGATTCTGTTCAAAAGTATTCTCCTCTATGTAACTTCCAGATACTGCCTAGTTTGAGTCAGCTCTGTGTTCTTATGTACTCATGTTTATGTCTGCGTCATGTTTACACATCTAGTTCCCCTATTGGATTGGACTGTATGTTTCACGATGGCAAGAACATGATTTGTTTCTGCATCACTGGGGGGCATCAAGCATTGTATATAGGAAATATTCTAACTATATCTGTGTGATATTTTAAAGTTGATCTCAGTGCTGTCTAAGAGTATTATTTTCAATTAATGGAAATGTTATACATTCAGTGTTCTCTAAAACTATAACCACTATCCACATTTGGCTGATAAGCACTTGAAATGTGGCTGGTTTGACTGAGGAATTTTAAATTTTATTTTTTTCTAACTAACTTAAATGAAGATAATGGAGTTTGAAAGCTTTCTTATGACAGAAAATGAAGATTATGTAAACTAATACGACATGCTATTTGCCTGAGCTGACAAATAACTGAAATCAAATTCAAATTTATTTCTAATTTCAGTTATCATCTTGGGTGCCCAGTAGCATCCACTTGCTGCTCTTTTTTGATTGTCTGTGTGGCTGGAGTGAACCTTATTGGGAAGGGTAAGCTAATGAAGATTTTGAAGGACTCATAACCCTTGAACAATGAGTGTTGGAAACATTCCACTCACGCTTTATATTTTAAAAAATCAATTTATCTGAGGGAATATTGTAGAAAATATAGGCAAAGACCTATACTTTCTCTTGAACTTTATACCCAATCTACCCCACCTCCAATAATGTATTCAAGGATGTTGCCTAGTATTTTATTCCTTTCTCTCCAGCATTATCAATTATTTCCTCTCTTTATTGATTCCCAGTACAATATAATGAAGCTCTTATATCTCTGATCCTAAAAGGAAAAAAATCTTCTTCTGACTCCTTTTCCACCTGCAGCATGCATCTCATTCCTCTCATTTTTCAGTGATTGAGAATTTGCTTGACATTTCATCGATTAATGGGTGGCATCTGACACAATTTGAAGAGACCAGACATTAGTATCTTGGAAAAGTCAGGGTTCAATATTCAAGAACTCTCAGGGAGTTCACAGTCCATGAGAAAGCCTTCTGGGACACCATCTCAAGCTCACTTCCCTCCTACCCATCTGGCAGCTCCTTCTTAGTCCCATTCATTAAATATGTTAGACAATTCACCCAGAGAGGTTTAACAGCTTGTCAAAAGACCATCATTAAGAATTGGAAGATTTGGAAATAAAGCTCCATTCTCCCCGACTTCCAAGAAGGTGCACATATTAATAATATTAAATACTTTAATAGAACATTGGATAGGGAAGGACCCAGAAACAGCTATTTTCTATTTGACTGTGCCCCGAGGAAGGGAAAGTATGAGGAGATCAGAGAAAGATTGCTTCTTAGATGCAGTTGCCTCATCTAAAACATTCACTTGACATAGACATTGTGTGAGATTCCCTAGTTCTCCAAATTAATAGTATGTGGTCCACTCTAGGACACAAAAACTTTATCATTGTGGTCATTTGCAACTGATATGGTCCACAGCATTAAAAGCTAGGGGCAGGGGAGAGTTAACTTAATTGAAATGATACTTTCAGCAAGTGCACAGTGGGACTATGGGACGATTAAGTTCTCACGACCAGTAAATGGTTGTTTCTTCCCAGACATAAACAGAGTTGCAATTACCATATAAGCCACCTACACAAGGGTGTAAGCCTAACACCTGACATTTGTTTAGTACTGTTTGCTTTGAAAAATCTTGCAAAATCTTTATTCTTTCATTTAATGTAAATGGCAATGGAATAAGTTGGCATGGTAAATATTTACAGCTTGCTCAAAAATCACTTTGAAAATTTCCCACTAGTGTATCAGCTTCCCACCTGACTCCTATAGCTTGTAAAATGATTTTCCTCAAGTCCACATCAAGGTGTTTGTCCTTAATCTATGTGGTCCTACTAGGCTTGAAGTCTGCTGACTTTACTGTTGTTTTTCTTCCTTTCCACTGATAGAAATTTCTAGAATTGGATGTAGTGAGTTATGAAATACAGAGTTTGTTCTGTAAAGGTAATGGAGCTACGAAATCTTTTCTCTTCTGGTCCAAAGCACACAAATGAGCTACCAGTGTATGACATTAGGCAAAGTCCATCAGTTGGGTCAGGCATTTGGCCAAAAAAAAGACAAAGATTTCCTTTTTCCTGCATGGATATTTTCTTAAATTTAAGTACTCCTAGTAGAAGAGTCTGATGCTGAGAGGTGATGACAATATTGAATGCACTGAAGAATAATGTCTTTTTTTTCTTAGTACTTTATTCCTGCATATTCCCATACTCAACCCCAACCACCACCAAGTTTTCTATGACCTTCCAAAGAGCCAGGCCCATTTTAAATGTTTCACCAGAGCTAATACAACTGGATGGCAAGCTACGCTACACATTAACAAAGTTGGACCAGGCTGTGCCAGCCATGAGCACACATAGATGCCTAAGCTCACTCTTTTGCTAGTTGTAAATTAGGTGCATATCACAGGCCTCTTAAGAATTATGTGTTTTAGTTTTCAAGTATATCTTGCAGTTCACAGAAAAGCATGGAATTGGGAGAGGAACTGGGGTAGGCAGTGAAGATGGAAGTGGGGGTGGGGAACAAGCCTTTACAAACACTGTTTTCCACGGTTCATTCTTTAGTTTAGTTTTCTTTTATTTTCCTTTTTTCATGTTTTTCTGTTTCGCTGTTTTCAATGATGTGGGACTCTCTATTCAATAGGTGGTGCTGGGATAACTGGCCAGCCTTAGGCAGATAATTGAAACTGGGGCCCTCACTTGCACCATACAAAAAAATCAACTCAAGATAGATTAAAGACTTCAATGTAAAACCCAAAACTATAAAAACCCTGGAAGACAACCTAGGCCACACTATTCCAGACATAGGAATGGACAAAAATTGCATGACAAAGATACCAAAAGCAATTGCAAAAAAGCAAAAATTGACAAATGAGATCTAATTAAATAGTTTCTGCAAAGCAAAAGAAACTATCAATAGAGTAAACAGACAACCTACAGAATGGGAGAAAATGTTTGCAAACTATGCATCTGACAAAGGTCTGATACCTGGCATCTATAAGGAACTTAAACAAATTTATAAGGAAAAAACAAACAACCTCATTAAAAAGGAAGCAAAGGACATAAACAGACACTTTTCAAAAAAAGACATACATCTGGCCAACAATTACACACAAAAAAAAGCTCAACATCAGTGATCATTAGAAAAATACAAATCACAGGAAGGGGAACATCACACACCGGGGCCTGTCAGGGGGTAGGGGCCTAGGGGTGGGATAGCACTGGGAGAGATACCTAATGTCGATGACGGGTTGATGGGTCCAACAAACTACCATGGCACATGTATACCCATGCAACAAACCTGCACGTTCTTCACGTGTACCCCAGAACTTAAATAATAAAAAAAAGAAAAATGTAAATTAAAACGATGATGAGATACCATCTCACACCAGTGAGAAAGGCTACTACTAAAAAGTCAAAAAAATAACAGATCCTGGCAAGGTTGTAGAGAAAAAGGAATGCATTTACACTGTTGGTGTGAGTGTAAATTAGTTCAACCATTGTAGAAAGCAGTGTGGTGATATCTCAAAGATCAAAAAACCGAACTACCATTCAACCTAGCAATCCCATTATTGGGTACCTACCCAAAGGAATATAAAACAGTTCTATCATAAAGACACATGCATATGTATGTTCTTTGTAGCACTATTCACAATAGCAAAGACATGAAATCAACCTAAATGCTTACCAATGGTAGAGTGGATAAAAAAGATATGGTATATATACACTATGGAATACTATGCAACCATAAAAAAGAACAAGATTTATGTCTTTTGCAGGAACATTGATGGAGCTGGAGGCCATTATTCTTAGCAAACCTATGCAACAACAGAAAACACTTATAAGTGGGAGCTAAATGATGAAAACACATGGACACCTAGAGGGGAACAACAAATACTGAGGCCTACTGGATGATGAAGGGTGGAGAAGGGAGAGGATTAGGAAGAATAACTAATGGGTACTAGGCTCAATACCTGTTAACAACATAATCTTATACAACAATCCTCCATGACACCAGTTTAGTTATATAACAAACCTGCACATGTACCCCTGAACTTAAAATAAATGTTAAAAAAATATAAAAAAAGAAGGGTAGATTATTACAAAAAACTTAAGGTACTTTTAGGAAAAGATTGTATTTTCACTAAAAATAACTTAAGAGTTATTAAGAGAAATAAGTTTCAAGCTTTTCTTTATTAAAATATTCTTCATGTAACTGAATATTTATATTTGCCACTGGATTAATTTGTTGCATTGTTTATCTCAATATTTCATAGCAAGGGGAATGGTTCCCTTATATCCTCCAACTCTGTGCTCACAAGGCATCCTGTACTCGTGGTTACCGGCTCTATGAATGTCTTTCCTACTGTACCTACTGTACTGTAAGCTCAGGGAGTACTAGGGCTGATCAGTTCCCCACTGTACACCTGCATCTGGAATAGTACCCGACACATGGTTGACATTTAATACATAAACAGTTTCTTTTTGTGCATGAAGTTTGCTTATTACTCAATATTGAACATTTAGTTAATTCTTCTGCCAAAAAAAGTCTAAATTTGTATATAAATATTCACAAATGCCACAAGTACGACTCTTCAAATTTCCAATGCTGATTTCATGACAGAAATGAAGATTAGGTGTAATGCAGCACATCACAATGCCCAACATTATAACTTGAGAAAAGCCTGAATGTATAATGTGCTGTGTGATTCTGACCACCATGAAACATGAGAATAGATTCACCTCAACTAGAAAGCAGTGTTTACCTACAATAACTAGCAGGGCATAGGCAGTATTTCTGGGAGAAGTAGAGTTGTTGCAGATTTGAAACACTAACGATATTAGTTATCACTAGATGTTATCCAAAAATGAAGAGGCACAACAGCAATGTTGTGTCTACAACTGAGGCAGGTGAATTTTGACTGAAAACTCACCCCACTCACAAACAAGAAAATTGAGCTGAACGAGAGGGAGACAGGGAGGAAAAGAGAGAGGGTGGAAGGAAGGGACAGAGGAAGGAAAGCAGAGGAGTAAAGAGGAATAAAGAAAAGGGGGCACAGGAGAAAGGAGAAAGTTATTGCCAAGGCCACTTAATACAAATCTACTTTAGCTTCTTGTTACATTAACTGGAACATAATGGCTACTGTAGTTCACAAAAGGAGGCACTTTGAGCTAACATATACAGAGCTCAGGAATACCTTACCAACAATAACCTGTAGAATTAGCTCAGACCTGACTTGGGAATGCATTAAGATTTAGTCATATCTTCAGGGCAAATCTGGATTGTGGAACTCTTGTCCAGATGTTAATTTGCATGACAAACCCAAATCTCTCTTGGGTAGGAATCTGCCCTCAGGCTGAAGCAGAGGAAGCAATTTCAAGTATCACATCCTCCTTGAGCACAGCCCCACAAGAAAAACACATCCCCATGGGGATAAGCAACAGTACTGTTGGCCAAATGCTACTTGAGCTCTATAAAATAAATTCCTTAAAGGAATCAGGCTCTACCTTTCCTCAGATATGCAGATATATCTTCAGCCTCAGAGCCCATGAAATTGGCTCAAAACTAGGATAAGTGACTCTGATAAAAGAGAAGTGTCTGACAGTCATCAGGAACACAAATGGCTCTGAACTGAATCTGGGAAGTATGTTTCCCAGAGAAAGGAGGAAGCCTTACCATTTAGTAGGACACCTGGCCCAACACTGGGCAGCAGATGATCTGCCTTCAAAGACAAGAACAGCTTCGGACTTCCCTGCAGTTGTGGCTTTGTCATCCACAAATATTGCAAAGTATAGTTTTGGCAATGGCAAGGGGCATATTCATAGAAGTTTTCCAGAATCATTCTCTCCATCATAACTCAACTGTTCCTCAGCACTGTGAGACACCACTAGAGATTTCTTCAAAGGAGAACCAAGAGCTGTGTAATCCTAGGCAGACATTGTTGACCAAAAAAAGCCAAACTTTGTAAAAAATTTGAACAGATTTATTCTGAGTGAAATGTGAGGACCATTGTCAGAGGTGTTTGAGACAGAACAACTCCATCTTGAATAGGGACTGAGTGAAATAAGGCTGAGACCTACTGGGCTGCATTCCCAGATGGGTTAAGGCATTTTTAGGCACAGGATAAGATAGGAGGTCAGCACAAGATAGAGGTCATGAAGACACTGCTAATAAAACCGGTTACAGTAAAAAAGCCAGGTAAAACCTACCAAAACCAAGATGGTTAGGACAGGGACCTCTGCTCATCCTCACTTCTGTACTCCCACCAGCGCCATGACAGTTTACAAATGCCATGGCAACATCAGGAAGTTACCCTATATGGTCTAAAAAAGGAAGGCATGAATGATCCACCTCTTGTTTAGCATATAATCAAGAAATAACCATAAAAATGGGCAACCAGCAGTCCTTGAGGTGGCTCTGTCTATGGAGTTGCTATTCTTTTATTCCTTTACTTTCCTAACAAACTTGCTTTTACTTTACAGACTCTCCCTGAATTCTTTCTTGCATGAGATCCAAGAACCCTGTCTTGGGGTCTGGATCAGGACCCCTCTCTGGTAACACCATAACCTATACACAGCCTCAAGGAGGTCCTGAGAACATGTGCCCAAGGTAGTTGGGTTATAGCTTGGTTTTATGTGTTTTAAGGAGACATAAGATACCAATCAATACACGTGAAGTAAACATGGGTTTGTCCTAGAAAGGCAGGACATCTCTAAGTAGGGTATGGAGCATGGGAAGGATGTCTTTCAGAACATAGGTGGATTTTAAGGTTTTCTGATTGGCAATCTGTTGAAAGAGAGTTTTCTGATTGGCAATTTGTTGAATACCTTATTATCTAAAGACTTGGAATCAGTAGACATGAGTGTCTGAGTTAAAATAAGGTGTTGTGGAGACCAAGGATCTTATTACATAGATGAAGTCTCATAGGTAGCTGCCTTTAGAGACAATAGACGGCACACATTTTCTATTTAGACTTTTAAGAGGCATCAGACATGCCAGAAAAGACCTAGTAAGGGAAATATGTGCTCTAGAGAATGCTGATTTCTACCACAAGAGACAGCTTTGCAGGGCCATTTCAAAATATGTCAGGGAAACATATTTAGGGGTAAAATATTTTTATTTCCTTCTTTACCTGTCATGTGATGTTATACTGGAGTCAGGTTGGAATTTGGTATCTTATTGCTAGAGGACTCTGTTCTGTCAGTCTTAGAACCTTTATTTTAATGTTAATGCTGGTCAGACCTGTCTAAACTCTAAGAGAGAGGGCATAATGAGGCCTGTCTGACCTACCCCCTTCCTATCATGGCCTGGACTCATTTTTCTGGTTTCTTTGGAATCCTGTTGGCCTAGAGAGTGCTCTGTTCAGTCAGTTGTGGGACTTCGAATTTTATTTTTGGTTTACAATGTGAAGTCAGAGAACACTATTTCTACACTCCTATTAATTCTTAACCAGTATTATCTGATGAAAAAATAAATAAATAAACTGCGTATACTATTGAAATAGCTAAATAACTTTAACACTTCCAAAAGACCAGTGCAAAACACTTCTTTATTTATATGCTAAATGTTTCTGGTTTTCATCTTCTGAGTCAGTGCCAAGAACAAATCATGCACACATCACATAGGACTATGAAATGAACCACAAATAAGACTTGCCAGACAGCAACTGGTTCAACTACAGACCAGCTTCACACATTACATCTTTAACATACACAGCAGCTGCACCATGAAGAACATGTGCCGACAGAAATCCTAAATAAGTGAAGAATGATAACATTGCTACTAGGATTAACTCAGGGAGATAGCTTGAGTTCCACAGTCTCAGTCTTTAAAATGGACTCAAAAAACTAGTAAATTATTTATATCATGAATGCCTAGGACTTTCATATAATTTTTTTGAATGGGCTTCTTATTTAAAATTGGAAAAGTCAAAATTGAGGTGAATTCCACAATATCACATTTTCCATTTACATCAATAGAAATATCTCAAGAACTCAAGCTTGAATGTCTGATGAAAGGTTAGTGGGGTTTAAGGGTTGATTATCCTATACAGGATTTCTGCATTGCTCAAATTCACTCTCCAAGATTGTATAGACCACACATTAGTACCTTTAAAAACTCAGGATATGAATAATCGGATACAATCACCATATAAAAGAAGGAACCAACAAAATGGATGTAAAAGCCTGTAGTTTATTTTTTAAAGTCTATAATAATTTTTTTCCCACTGATTTCACTAATTAATATCACTGTAAACTCTGGCTTTGACATTAGACACATCCGAGCCTGGGTCGGGGTCTACAAACATCTGTAGTCTCCAGGCAACTTATTATCTTCTTTAAGCAAGTTTCCTGCCTTATAATAGTGAACAAAAACACTTCATAGGGTTCTATAAGTGTAAATGAAATCATCTACATATCTTAGCTGGCACACTGCTTGGATCACAGTCATAAATGGCAGATATTACTGCTATTTCTACTTATACTCTTAACATCTACTACTTTTACTATTACTATTATTTACTACTACTGCTACTACTAAGTGATCAAAGACAAGCATTGAAATCACTGGATATGAGAGTAGTAAGTAGAGTTCATTCATTTTCAACTACAGAAATACAAGAATAAAAGTGATGACTATAAAAATACTGGATGTTGAATCATTCCTACTAAAATTTTCTCTATAAAGTACGTTATGTAATTAACATTAGCTCTGCATGCTTGTGGCATTCTTTAATAAAACACAGAGGGAAACTCTTCTTTCTTCAGCCATTATCCTTTGAGAAGCTTGACCAAAAGATTCTAGAACATAAGGACCACAAAACAGCTGCAAACAACATTGACTATCTTTTTGAGATTTAAAATAGCTGGTGTTTGGCAATTAGAAACAAGAGACCAAATTGTACTAACAGCATATTTTTAAGCAGAAGGTATACTTATTAGGCTCACAGAAAGTTGTGCATACTTAGACTTGTACCAAGGTGACCACATGTGAGGCAAAGTCTCTAACATCAATGAACTTATATCTGACAACATAATATTATTATAGATGAAATAAAAGGAAACTGTACCAAAAAACACAGCTTCTACAAGCTGAAGATCAGCCAAGGATGAGCTCAGTGAAGACTGAAAGAGTTACAAAAAAAGTTCACTAAAGGAAACCAGGGGTGGTGATGCATGCCTGGAGTCCCAGCTACTCAGGAGTCTAAGGCAAGAGGAGGCTTAAGCCTAGGAGTTTGGAACTGCATTGCACAATGATGGTCCCTGTGAATAGCCTCTGCACTCCAGTCTGGGTACCACAGTGAGACCTCCTTATACCCCCAAAAAGAAAAAGTTAACCAAGTGGTAAGAGATGTTATAACTAAGCCCTGACAGGCAGCAGAAAATGAAGGCAAGACTTTCCAGGCAAGAGCTCCATCATAAATCAAGTCATGAGAAAAGGATCGAGCTTTACACATTTTCAGGAACAATGGATCACTGGTTTACAATGCACCTTGCAAAACAGCACAGTCTAAAACTGCATGTAAGTCAGCAAGCTGGTAACTCGAGAAAATCTCTGTAGGGAAAATTTATCTACATCAAAATGCCAGGTGATTTGTGGATGGCAAAGACAGCAGACAGGAGAAGCTTGTGGGAGGCTGTGATAATCTACATATGAGGCAAAGAGGGTTTGGGCGGGGGGTGATTGCAGAGAAGTAAAAAAGAAGAAGTAGTCATTAGAAAGAGTCTGAAGGAAGATGGGCAGGTCATATTAACTCACTGGATATGGGGAAATGTAAGCTTCTGTTGAGTTAAAAAAATAAAAATAAAGATTCCAAGGGTTTTAAGCCTGGATCCTTGAAAAGAATCATGAAGCCAAATAGAAACAGGGCACAGGGATGTAGAGAATGGGACAAGAAGAGGAGAGTCGAATGCAAATTACACCAGACTGGTTGAGATATGGCATGTGTCTGTGGGGAATATTTAGGGATGGAGCTGTTGACTGGACACCACCAGCCTTGATGTGTGTGGGAGTCATCAGAACAGAAGACAAGTAGACAAATGAAAAGAACTTGATTGTGGAAACAGGTGATTATAACCAGGAGACATTAAGGTCACACAAGCCAATGGTGAGGCAGGGATGATGTCTTTGGTGCGGTGGCTCATGCCTGTAATCCCAGCACTTTGGGAGACTGAGGTGGGTTGATCACAAGGTCAGGTATTCAAGACCAGCCTGGCTAACATGGTGAAACCCCATCTCTACTAAAAATACAAAAATTTAGCTGAGCTTGGTGACATGTGCCTGTAATCCCAGCTACTCGGGAGGCTGAGGCAGGAGAATCGCTTGAAACTGGGAGGTAGAGGTTGCAGTGAGCTGAGATTGCGCCACTGGACTCCAGCATGGGTGACAGAGCAAGACTTTGTCTCAAAAATTTTAAAAAAGAATGTCTCAGAAAGTATCTCTTTGAAACAACAAGCTCATCTGTTTTCTGAACTACATATATGATGAAAAGGGTAAGATATGATTTATGCAATCAATTTCTATAACATGTCTCTGTGTACCAAACGTGGTCCAGGGAATGGGGACAGAGAGGAGGCTAGTGAATTGGAAATGAGGATATTGGTCTCTGCCTCCTAACTACTCTGGAGGCACTGATGCTTGACCATGACAGCTCTCAGCCCCACTCAGTTCCAAAAAGAATCTAGACCAATGCAATTAGTATCAGAATGATGGAACCCAGAATCTGTCTTGCTATGCAAAAGCTAATATCCGATGTTTTGAAGTTGATGCCAAGTTACATCCACAGTCAAAACTTTTCCCCTATCTTCCAAGTTTATCCTCACTCTATATTTTGATCATACAAAAATATTACCCCTGAAGACTGCAATTTTGACTACTGCTGAACTTCTCTGAATTCTGCCTTCCTCTAACTGAGTTAATCAGGCCTACATTTCTCTAAGTTCCTTAATGTCCCTACATAATGCGATTCAGAGGCATTATTTTTGAGATGGAGTCTCCCTCTGTTGCCCAGACTGCGGGGGTTCACTTCATTCTCCTGCCTCAGCCTCCCGAGTAGCTGGGACTACAGGTGCCTGCCACCATGCCTGTTTAATTTTTTATATTTTTAGTAGAGACAGGATTTCACTGTGTTAGCCAGGATGGTCTCGATCTCCTGACCTCGTGATCCACGCTCCTCGGCCTCCCAAAGTGCTGGGATTACAAGTGTGAGCCACTGTGCCCAGCCTCAGAGGCATTTTTAATGACACTATTTTAAAGGAGATCTGAGGGTAGTAAAGTTATACAAATATTTATCCTATTTCACATATATCTTAAGAAACATATTCACTAACAATCTCAGAAATAATCTTCATTCTTTCAATAGAAAGGGCATCCTCAGCTTTAACTTTCTTATTGACAGCTGAGCAGGGTAGCAGGTCTTCCCACCTTCACGGAGGTCTGCAGACACTGGAATCAGTGAACTGCAATCCAGATAGCCCTCATAGAATTACATCTTTCTTCCAGCATGGTTTGATTTCTGTGTATATCAGGGCTTACAGTCTTCCGCTCTTAGTAGCAATTGCTCTTTTTAAAATTCCATTCACTCTTTTTCAAAAATAAAATTGCAGCAGAAGTGCATGAAAAGAGATTCAAAAGAGCAAAAAACTTAAATAGTCCCAGAGTATCAAAAACCACATAAGAAATAAAAATTCCTTGCCCACATTTAGTCAGGATTTAGCCTTGCATTAAGTTTCATGATATTCCCTCAAGCTGCAAATCAGATTGCAAAATTCAAATTCCATTTATTTCATCAGTTGCTTATAGTATTATAATAGCAATGAATCTAGTTTCAGAAGACCAAAAAGTAATATACAAGAGCAATTATTTGTATTTGTGGTTTTGTCAGAAAAAACATTAACTTATTCAGTAAATAGCTTTGTTTGATTTGCAGACCTAGTCTGGTTCAAAAGAAATCCAGTTCAATAAATACTTGTGCATTACTAGATATGTCAAGATGAATAAGATTCCATGACCCTAATTTCTAGGAGTTCTATTTATTAGGTCTGTACAGAATCTTAACAAATCAGACACCAGGTTTGGCAGGAATTGAGAAGAGAGGCAGAGAGGAATGATGGCGCAAAGAGAATGAATTTTATCCTGTCTGGTTGAAGGAAGGGGTAGGCATTGAACTATTTTAAGCTGGAGCCTGATGCGATCCAATTTGCATTTTAGAGAGATCACTATGGTGATGATGGGTTGGAAGGAGGCTGCTTGGGAAGCAGGGAAAATAAGGAGCTGCCGCATCAGTGGCAAAGCAAAGGAGAGGCTGCTTGGAGAGATACATGGTGAGTAGAACCTGGCTGGACATGGGTCAAAAGAAGAGAGACGGAATCTATCTCCTCTGAAAGTTCTTTTATGCTGTCCATAATATTCCCAACACCAAAGGTCCTGCACACATGAGAGAGGAAAGCTTCTCTCTGTGCAAGGCACCTCCCGTTTGCCCTTGATGTTCTAAGTCCTAACAGCAGCAGGTATTCATCAACAGGAACTGGGGTGACTCAACCTCATATTCATGTGCATTCTTGTTGAATTTATATTCACTTTTCTTCACTAAGCCTGATGTAATGGAAAAGATAAAAAACCAGAGAAGTCAGGCCATCCTGGGGTTTTAGGGCTGGCTTTTTTAATAATGAGAGGTGTGACCTTGGGCAAATCATTTACCTTCTCTGAATCTGACTTAGTTAGTAAAAATATAGGGATTATGCCAGCTATAAATAAAATTCCTTCCAGATATGTGTCAGTATCTAGTATAAACAATTCTGCTTGTTTATAATCCAGTTATTGGTATAGAAGGAAAATACTGATTAATGCCCAAAGCAGTTCGGGTTCACCATATACTAGATGGCTTCTTGAAGAGGAAATTTCCTAGACCACATAATAGGCAATGAATTAGAAAAAAAAAAAAAATTCTTTAAATTAAAACAGAGATATAAAGAAAGCAAAACAATTCAATAAGATATGATTGCTGGAAAAGTGCTGATCTTCAATTAGATATCTAAGTATATTAAGAAAATCATCCAATGAGTTTAACTGTCTGAGACTGAAAACTAAGGAGAGGCGTGTGCCACACTGAAAACTAAGGAGAGGCGTGTGCCACTCCTGAACCAGTAAATCTATTCCCTAGTTGCTGAGTTGACCGCCAATTCCTTCTGACCATCTTGCAAACGGGTTCTTTTAGTAAACTCTTGCCATTTAAAAAATTGTTTTGTTTTTGTTGAGTAGGGTTCTCTACTGAGAACAACATCCCCCACTCTCTTGGGGAACTACCCCTTTACTCTAGATCTAAAGTCATGATCTGAGGCCTGCTATCTTACAACGTAACCTTCATTTTCTTGTTGCAGTGATTTGATGGCTGTTGGGCTTCTGTCCTAACATCACCAATCAGTGTTCTTTTTTAGGATTTTTCCATTTGGAGCTGAGACATAGACTCCTTTCCTTTCTGATGCTGGAGAGATACAGCCTCAAAGCTGTCAGTGGAAGAAGGTGTTCTGCTGAGAGAGAGAAAAAAAAAAGATGAGAGATGGAAAGAAAAGGAACCTAGGCAGTGTTCAAACATCAGTGCCTGTTCGTTTCTGAGACTCCCGAAACTGCTCTGTTCCTTGCCTTGTAAAAATGTCTTTAACTATTCCTTTGATCTTTATGCTAGATTTTCTGCCAAAACTAGCTCAAGTTGGGTTTCTATAATTTGCAACAAAAAGTGTCTGAGCAATATAGTGATTTTTACCATAAGAAAGAAAAGTGGAAAGAAGTAGTTCAAAGCTCACGTCATCATCACTACTGGAAAGATAATTTATGTGCCCAAATACTAGTGGCATGTCAATGATATTATCTTTAGGTATAGCAAAAAATTTATCCTATGAGTTATTGTACTTGCAGAACCACACAAACATGAGAGTGGACCTTGTCAGTAAAAGTATAATGTATAAGGTTTTGTTTTTGTTGTTGCCAACAGAATGCAATAAGGTTTGAGTTATTTGCAGGAACTTTATGAACTCCCTTTTTAAATGTTGATATTCAGTAAAACGTGGGAAAAAAAAAAAGTCCATGTGGTATAGCAAAGATGGATGTCTACACAGATGGTATCCTCACAGGACACTTTGAGGTACAGGTAGGAGAGAGGCATGTATCTACCCATCAATGAAGGCCATCTGGACTATGTCAATGGAATGCAATCAGGCTAAACCAAGATGGCTATTCTGTCTGCTTTTAACTTGACTTTGAGAATGAAAGAAATTACAATTATTTTGACCTACAGTAAAAATTGTCTGTAGCAGCTGGAAGGAAAGGGTAGGAGAAATAGAAATGAACATAACTACCAATCACTTTTCATAAGAGTCATTTACTGAACTTGAACAGCTGGGCTTTGAAAGCTCTGGGACGTATTCAACAAGCTAGTGCTAAATTCATTGTGTTCTCATTTCTGCTGTATGGTAAACCAGCTTGACCTAAATCATCTTCACAAATTGTTTTATGTATCATCAGATCAAGTGTATACATTGGGAGAAAGTGAGTTACCAAGAAAATAGGAAGGATAAAAGAAAAACTCTAAAGAAATGTGGAAGAGTGGATTCACAGACAAAGGATTTTAAAGCAGGGTTCTGAACATTTTTGTTCCATAGACCCCTTTGGCAGTTTTATGAATCCTATGGGGCCCTTCCCTATCTCTATAAAGGGCATCACGATTTTTTCCAGTTTTTCACGTCAAACATTCAGAATTCCTTATTTCCCTAAACCACAAGCTCAAGTGTCAGCTGTTAAGTTCTGTTGGCTCTATCTTCCTCCCCAGTGCTTTCACCCTAGTCAAACCCACCTGACCTAGTTTACTGTAAAATCGTACTAACTATCCTGCATCTACTCTTTCCCCACTTCCCTGTACCTTAATCTATACATAGCAGGAAAAAAAACTATTCTGTAAAAATCTAAATCATATTAGATCACTGCCTGCCTAAAACACTTCAATGGCTTTATGGTTTAATTTAAATAAAATTGACACACTTGTCTTATGGCCTCCAAGATCCTATGTGATCTGAACCCTGAACCAGTGATATAATAATGATAACTGACATTTATTGGGCACCTACAATATTCTATGCCCTGTTCTAATTGTTTATTTTCTTATCTTTCAACAATTTCATGAGTTTATATTATTATTTATATGTGTTTTAATGATGAGGAAACTGAGACACAGCTAACTTAGATAATTTGTGAAATGACAAATAAATAATAAACACAGGTCTGTTATTTGAACCCAGAAACTATAGCTCCTAAGCCCACATTCAATCACTACGCCATTTCACTTCTCACCTCTTCCTGTTTCCTACTTTGTGTGATCCCAGGTGACTATGTGACAAACAACCCTCTTTCTGTTTCTTGAATGTATTAAGCTAGTTCCTGCTCTCAAGGACTTGTACCTGTTGTTTACTTCTCTGAAAATTCTTCCCCCAGATCCTCATATGGTGGACACCTTCTTATTTATTGGGATGAAGCTTACTACAGGCACTAGCAATTGCCTATCCCAATTGTTGGGGATGGGTTCTCGGAAAAATCAACACTGAAACAAAGGATCTCTCAGCAAGGCTAGTTTATTTTCTGCAGAAAGGGTGCCACTCACTAGCAATCTTGTCACGAGGGCACACACAAACAAAAGAGACAGGGTCATTTATAACCTGACACGTCTGGTTACCTACTGCTGTGTCTGGTTTCCATTGGCTGGAACGGGACCTCATATTCTGTACTTGTCCCAACTGGCTAGCAATTTAAAACTTCCTAAAAGAGGCAAAGGCAGAGGAGAACAAAAGAAAAAAGGAAGTAACTTGTGGAATGGCGAGAGAGGCAAAAACACTTCCAAATAAGGAAAGAGGAATAAGCTATGACCTAATGCTTGCTTGGACATGTTCAGGCATACTGGGACAAATATCTAGACTAAAATGTGGGAGCTAAGAACACAGAGTATATTGATTTCTTAATTATGGCTAGCAGATATTTAAGAATATTAGCACAGGTCTTTGAGTAAATTTTGCTTCTAAGAGAGGTTACTATCTATTCTCAATTAGACTGGGAGGAAAGTTCCTTTGAAGAAGAATGAACCTCTATTTCATTTTCTACACCAATCTATCCCCTTTTTTGTACCTAATTTTTAAATTGTTTACCCTTCTCTGTTTGTTCTTGCACTTAGGAAAAGTGATGCAAACCCAAGCTCCAGTGACTGACTCTCAATCAGTCTAACTAAAACTTAGACTTTGCATCAGTCATGGTAACATCATTCCCCATGCAAGTGACACAATTTTGGCCAATATGGTATAATATGAAATCTGCTGGGAACAAAGATTTCTGATATGGTTTTTCTGTGTCCCCCCCAAATTTCATCTTGAATTGTAGCTCCCGTAATTCCACATGTTGTGGGAGGGACTCTGTAGGCAATAACTGAATCATGGCGATGGTTCCCCCCATACTGTTCTCATGGTAGTGAATAAGTCTCATGATAGCTGATTGTTTTACAAGCGTAAACTCCTTTTGCTTGGCTCTTATTCTCTCTTTTCTTGCCATGTAAGACATGCCTTTCACCTTCCGCCATTATTGTGAGGCCTCTCCAGTCCATTAAACCTCTTTTTCTTTATAAATTACCCAGTCTCGGATATGTCTTTATCAGCAGCATGAAAAACAGACTAATACAATTTTTTTGCTGATTAAAAAAATAGACCTTCAGGAAGAAACTTTCTTTTTGCCTAAGGTGGATGAGGACAGAATGGCTACAAGTGTCATTCCATCTTTTGAGCAAGGTGGTAGCCAATCCACATGCTGAGATAGGCATGTAAGAACAAAAATTTCCTTACACCTTTACCCTCTGAACTATTCCCAGAGCCCTTCTACCTTAAGACGTCTTTTGTTTTCTTAAGAAATGGGGTCTTTCTTTGTTGCCCAGACTGGCTTCAAATTCCTAGGCTCAAGCCATCCTCCCACCTCAGCCTCCAAAGTAGATGGGACTACAGGCACACACCACTATGCCTGGCTTAAGGCATTTTTTATGCAAGATAACAATTCCCCTATTATTTAAACTATTGTGATTTCAGTTTTCTGTTACATGCCACTGAAAACATTCTGGTGGAACCATAGTTAAACTGTCGCCTCCCCAGAGAGGCCTTCCCTGGCCATCTGATAAAAGGTATTTTCTTCTCCACTTTCTCTCTAGCAAATCCTCATGTTTTTCTTTTCATAGCACACATTTTGTAAAAGTATCTTTTTAAAATGTATTTACCATTTACTTTCCTCACTGAAATGTAAACACCCTTAGAAGAGGAATCTTGCCCATGTTGCCCATTGCTTGATCACCAGTGCCTAGAGTACTATCACATTCCTCCACTTAAAATGTTAACCTTGGAAAATTCCATATCTCTGCATCTCAGTTGGATTGTAAAGATCAAGTTAATTACTTCATGTAAAATGCCTTAGAAAGTGCCCGACACACAGTTAATGTTCAATCACAATAGCTTTTAATGTAATTGTTATTCTTATGTAGGCACTCAATAAATATTTGTTAAATCAATAAAAATATGAAACAATGAATCTCTGAAATGTGATGTGATTGCTCTCTACATTAGAACATGATAAGGGAAGAATTTGTCTTATTTAAAAGAAACAGATTTTTAAGAGGAGAAGCAGACTAGTGTTACAGGTTGAAAACATTAATGCTGCATAGACATCTCCATTTCCCGAAGGCAGAGCACACTAGAAAGCACTAAGTAATAACATCACTGGCCATATGGCCCCACCACGATGCAGGAATTAGTGGTGAACAAGACAGGCAAGGTTCCTGTTCTCACCAGTAGTGTACCAAGACATCAACCAGCCATGAATATAAAAAAAAAGACTTATTTAGCTAAAAGCCAACGATGTAAAAGTTTCTTGAGTATCATTAATGACAATTTAATCTCTGAAACAACAAGGAAGTAGCCAGAGGAAACAACCACTTTGGACCTAGCTCTGACAACAAGGGGAACTTATTGATGAAGTGAAAGTAATGTGAAATCTAAAAGAAAGTGACCATGCTATCTTGAATTTTGACTTTTCCAAGGAAAAGAAAACTGGACTTCATGAGTTGTACACCCTAGACTAGATGAATGTCTGCAAAGTGTTTAAAGAAAAGATATGCATTATTCATGGCATGAGACGCCTAAGGAGAATATGATTCAAAAGTGTTATGATGTTCTCAAAAATACAATTTTGAGAGCAATTGCTAAATGATAAAATGAGGAGGAAAGGGGAAAGAAAACTAAACAAAAATGTAGCCTCAGATATTTTTTAAAGAAAACAACAATTGAAAAGTATTCATGTATTTTGTATTCATCATCTTAGTAATACAGTGCTAGGAACATAGCAAATAGAATTATTAAGTGAGTGACGGAAAAAAAATGAACATTGAGGATAAAAATGGTAGGGCCAGTTAGATTCACATCAGAGTCACTAGAGTCCCAAATGAGATCAGATTAGGAGGAGGGAGGATTAAAAATACCAAAGTTATGGAGCAAAGGAAGGCCTGTGACTTTGAATTAATGATATAACGATGATATAAAGATAATGGTGTTCAACCTCCAAAACCCCGGCTGAACATTATTAGGAAGAAATCGAACCCCAATGAGGGTAAAGACTATTGGACAGTACCTATATGTTCTAAATGAACTCATGTCTCCTTATAATGATGAATTATAAACACAGTATAAAATAGTTTGCCATTGAGATCTCTGGGTTCTAAGAGCAGTATTAGGGGAGCAAAAATAGATGAAACTGAAATCAAAAAGCTTCAGGGAGCTATATTTGTGATGGATTCCCAACAGCATTCTGAGAATATAATCACAAAGCAAATATAACCATGTTTCTTCCTTTGATACTATTATTGATCTGGTAAACTGTCTGGATTTATGCAAGAGAATTAGCATTGTTTTTTATGACTGATATGGTACCGGTATTTGTCCCCTCAAAATCTCATATTAAACTGTAATTCCCAGTGTTGGAGGTGAGGTCTAGTGGGAGGTGTTTGCATCATGGGGATGGACCCCTCTTGAATGACTCAGCCCCATCCCCTTGGTGATGAGTGAGTTCATGTGAGATCTGGTTCTTTAAAAATGTGTGGCACCTCCCTCCCCCTTGCTCCAGCTTTCACCATGTGACATGCTGGCTCCCTGTCACCTTCTGCCATGAGTAAGAGCTCCCCAGAAGCCGAGCCATTGCTAGCACCGTGCTTCCCATACAGCTTGCAGAACCATGGGCCAATTAGAACTCTTTTCTTTATCGGTTACCCAACCTCAAGTATTTCTTTATAGCTACACAAGAACAGACTAATACAATAACCTTCTTTGAGACACTCTGGAATAATAAGGTTTGGATGCCAGTTTAATGTGGCAAGTTAGCGATTGGCTGCATTCGAAGGGTAGCTAATGGATTACGTCAACCTGGAGGAAATAGTTGAGTGAGATGCCACAGTGCTTTCTTCTTAGCTTTGTCATATTCAGCATTTTTAAATCAATCATTAAAAATGTTGAGGTTATCATCATTACATTTTCCAATGATAAGTGGCTTGGTAGTATTGCAAAAATACTCTTTGATAGAATTGGATCCAAGGGGATTTTAGGAGCTGGGGTTAATGGGCTACATTTAACAAGAGTGCGTTGAATAAGGATAAATGAATGATCCCTGAACTCAAGTCCAGAATATTAATGACACAAAAGCAGGATATAATAATGTATCTAACATCATTTCTTGATATTTGACTACTGCCATATTTTAATCCTAACCCTTCATTCTTTCCCTCTTGCCCCACCTCTGGAAAAGCTGTTAAAACAGCTTGAGTGTTTCCTTCTTTGGCTCCTGCAGGAGATACAAACCACATAAGCCCTTCCCCACACGTGGGTACCTTGACCCAGCTCCAACCTCTTTCCACAATATAAATATGGAGCCAGTATCCTTGCCTTGAGAAGCCCATCCTGGTTTCTGAGACTTCTATTTTGTAAGTAATGAAACTTTTCATACCCTAGGTGTTGGAGTATAGCATTATCAGTCTTGACATCCAAACTGAATTTTAGTGGCGGTCCATCAGCCTCCACATGGTGGATATAACCCAGAGGTGGTGGGATGTAGGAGGATGCAGGTTAGGAGGAGCACACAGGAAAAAGACTCAGAGGGTAGGCTGGGAAAGTCAGAAACAGAAGTCTCAGTACAAGTCCACAGTATGGTGGAGCTACCCAGAAGACTAAAGTGATCTTAAGGGGCTTTAGTCCAAGTGGATACATGGGAGGAGAGGAAGCAGTCTGCCCAGTTCTCTGTGGGTCAACCACCCAGGAGCCCTCATGACTATCTTCTCTTCTCTTACATCACTCTCTCCCTTTTGGTGATAACCTTCAAGTTCCTCTATTTAAATCCCATCTCTGTGCAGATAATTCTCACAAGTTTATCTCCAACCCAGACTTCCACTCATGTGGCGATAGGCAGCTCGAACTTCATAGATCCAAAGCTGAACTCCTTATCATCCCCCATCAACCGGCTCCTCACTCCCTATACCCACCCTACTCAGCTCAGTAAATGGTGACTCAGGCTGAAAGTCTTGTAGTTATCCTTGACACTACTTTTTTCTTTCACAACCCACTTCTGATTCACTAGCAAATCTTATCAACTCTAGCTTCAAACTGTATTCAGAATTCAACTGTTTCTCACGGATTCCACTGCTATGCCAGTCCACATGCCACCATTATGTCTTGCCTACATTATTACGGCAGTCTCCTAGCTGGTCCTTCTGCCTCACTTTCTGTCTAATCAACACCAGCAGTAGCAAACAGAGTGTTTCTGCTAAAAGTTATATCAAGTCACTCCTCTGCTCCAAATGTTCCAACAGTTCCTCATTGCTCTCAGGTTCATAGCCAAAGTCCTTAATGATCTAACCCCATTGTGACTTCATCTCCTAATTCTGCTCTAGTTTTTCCTTTTCCACCATACTAGCCTCCTTGCCATTTTGCTTTCATTTTCTTAACGTACCAGCTTTGCCCCACCTCAAGGCCTTTGAACTTGCTCTTTCATCTGTCTGGAACTCTCTTTCACCAAATATCCACAAACTCATTCCTTCATGTTCCTAAGTCTTTACTTAAGACTTATCTCTTCAGTGAGGCATTCCTAGGTCACCTTAACCGATGACCCTAACAACTCTCTCCCCATCTACATCTTATTATCTCTCTCCTGCTCATTTTTCCCCTAAACTCTCCTATTTTATACATTATATTATACTGTATATCTAATATATTTTCTGTCTCCTTCACTTAAGTTTAAGCTCCATGAGAATGACAGTTCTATTCTACTGTGTTCACTGCTCTGTCTTTAGTATTCAGCATGGAACTCTGACTTAGTGAGTACTCAGTAAATAATTTCTTGAATGAATGAGTCACTCCTAAGATACTATGCCATCATTATGATCACCAACAAGAATATGGGCATATTGGATATTTTTCAGTCAATGACAAAACTTCAAGTCATACCGCACAGAGAAAGGAAGAAGGAAATGCAGATGTTCAGCCTGGAGAAGAAGAGACACGCAGAAGAGGCGAATGGAGATTGGTTTGACGTGGTAGAAAGCTTCAAACCTTTCATAGCTGTATTATGAACAGGGGTTATCCTATTTTGTTTGTGATAAATAAATGGAAACTCCAGGAAGACAAATTTCAACTCAATTCAGGATCTTTTACATAGTCCTGGATACCCTAGGATCCACTAAAGGAAAAGTTTCTCCTTCTTGAAGGTTTAGAGTGAGTAAAAAAGTCATAGAGATGATGGTTGTACTAGATAAACAATTTTATACCAGTCTATGATACTTTTATTCTGTGAATGAAATTGTACAGCTGACTTGTACTGAATGTATCATTTGGACAAATGGACATGGAGAAAATAACTTTTTTTTTTGAGATGGAATCTAGCTCTTTTTGCCCAGACTGGAGTGCAATGGTGCGATCTCAGCTCACTGCAACCTCCACCTCTGGGGTTCAAATGATTCTCCTGCCTCAGTCTCCTGAGTAGCTGGGATTACAGGCACATGCCACCATGCCCAGCTAATTTTTGTATTTTTAGTAGAGATGGGGTTTCACCATGTTGGCCAGGCTGGTCTGGAACTCCTGACCTCAGGTGATCTGCCTGCCTCTGTCTCCCAATGTGCTAGGATTACAGATGTGAGCCAACCTCCAGCCAATAATATGTTTTCAAATGAAGTATGGGACACAACTCGATAGCTTACAAACCTAAATCTGATTTAGTAATTTTTCCAGTTTTCTAAATCAGTTTAAAATGCTTTAAGACCTATAAATATTTTATTATATTTGAAAATCCCAAATGCCATCTCTCAATTTTCTATACTAATTGTTATGCCCCTCCTTCCTCTCCTTCTTTCTCCCCAATACACACACGCGTGCACACACACAAACACTTAAGTTCTAATCACTATAAACACTACTAGCTCTGATTTTTCTAGAATTTCCTCAACCTTTGCTGAGATTCAAGTTAGAAACAGAGGATAAAGGATGCCGCTAGAATATCTCGTTTAAAAAAAAACCATTGCAGACTCAGAAAGAGTAGTATAGTCATCTAACTTCCTTTCAAAATCTAAGATTCCAAGTTAATACCTTCTCTGTCAATAGAAAAGGATCACAGTGTATGAAGTAAACCCTAGATTGCAAAGGCAGAGACATGATTCTTTTGTATCTTCCCACAAGACAAAGTGTAATGCCTTAATTTTAACTGGTACTCAATAAATGTTGACTGCCAAATATATACTTTCCTGAAAACCTGGCAGAATATGCATTCAAAAAACTTGAATTTTTCTTAGCTTCTTTGCTTTGTAAAGTTCCAAAGGATTTGTTTAAAGGGACATAAAAGATCATTTAAATAAATCAACTTGTTAATAATCATGCTATGAATGGATCTCATGGGATTAGAACTGTTCTACTTCATTTAGATTGCTTTTCATAGATATGACTTTCCTCTCTACTTTTCTTGATTACAGTTCCATATCTAACACATTCAACAGCTGAGAGCTTCATACTTTTCCTTAGGTCTAGGTAAGATTGAACTAATTCCCATTCCATATCCTATTGAAAGACTAATGCAAACATGAAGAAGGCAAGGGTGAAGTAGGGATGTGTGTTTGGGTTGGGAAGGGTAAGTTCTCATGCTCCATCTAGCTCCAAACCCTAGCTAAATTAACTCAGTGTCTCCACAAACTGTTCCTGTTCTGCACAATATCAATCTACCATATGAGTAATATAGTCCCTTTCCTTGATTTCCACCAAAAGCAAAATGAAAGAGACAAAAAGGAGTGTTCCAAAATCCTTTGTATGTAAAGCAGACTTTACAAAAGTTTTGGAAAGACAGAAGCAACATACACACACACACACCCCTCTAAATAAGAATGTAAAATATTCCCATTCTTCATGTGTCCCTTTCCACTAGTAAGTTCCAGCTCCCAGAAAGTTATATCTTCCTGCTTTTTCTTCATCCAAAAATCATTTCTTATATCTTACACAGAGCAGTATGGCAATATTAACATTTCTTAGAAATCCAGTGAAAAAATCTTGAGTCATCTTTGACATTTCCTTTTCTTGCATCCCCTATAACTAAAGTGTCCCTAAATCTACTTTTGTCCTTTAGTTGTCACTTGGAATGAACTCCCTACATTCCCACCATCTCATCCCTAGAGCCGCCCTATGTCTTTCCAAGTTAATTTCATAATGCAGACCTCCACAACTCACAGAAAGCCCAGCAACTACCTGTACCAGACCTGAGTTTGACTATAAGAGGACGCAATTAAACATAAGACAGTTTTCTGCATTCTTGTGTGTCGAAGTCAGATTTTGGACACATAAAAGAAATAAACATACAAAAAACATACTTGAAGTGATTAGGTTTTTAACTGCTGTCTAAACAATAATTTGGCAAAGGAAGGGAAAAATTTGGGCTTGAAGTCTTCAACATGGGCATGCAATTGGGGGGCTGGTCTTCAACCATGGATAGTTGTGTACCAGACGCAACTTCTGTCTCATCTTTTCTCTTGTTATGTTCACATTCTGTAGCATTCTCCTGTAAATCCCTTGTTTATTCAAATCCTACCCATGGTTGAAGACCAGCCCCCCAATCACATGCCCATGTTGAAGACCTCAAGCCCAAATTTTTCTCTTCCTTTGCCAAACTATTGTTTAGACAGCAGTTAAAAACCTAATCACTTCAAGTATGTTTCTTTTATGTGTCCCAAATCTGACTTGGACACACAAGAATGCAGAAAACTGTCTTATGTTTAATTGTGTCCCCTTACAGCCAAGCTCACGTCTGGACAAACAAAGGCTATTTTAGTTCATTGAACAAGATCACATAATGTTTATGAATGCAGTCTGGGGTTGACTATTACTTACTTGCTGTAAGGATCTCAGGGCCAATGTCTTAACTTCTCTAGCCTTTGGTTTCCTTGTCTGAAAAATGAGGATAATGTGAGTGACAAGTGTCCTGAGAAAATTAAATGTGATAATGCACATAAAGCATAATGCCTGTGGCATTTCAGTCTGGCCACTTTTAAGGATCAACCAGAAAGAGCAATTGAGGTCATCTACTCTAACGCCTTCATTTTGCAATTAGGAATATTAAGTCCCAGGGAGATTAATTAAACTGGAAGACTAGAATCTGCTTCTAAGGGAATCTGTTGGTGACTTTCTCAAGGTCTTTCCTGGCTTGAGGCAGATGGAGGACTAGAGTCCCTCCAATTCCTCCAGTCTCCCTCAGCCCGTTGCCCTTTCTGCAGCATTCTGATGCCACCAGAATTAATTTGAAGGTTAGAAAACCTTCAAGTGATTGAAAAACCTCTCAGTGGTTGTACTTGAGATATTACTAGAGATTCTAGAGGACAGCTTTTAAGACACCTTTAGATTGTTATGATAACAAATTAATTTTAAAACCAATAAAGAATTAAAAGATGTTATCTGTGATTCTAAACAGCAAGAGGATGCTGCTGAATCATTTCCTTCCCTTAGCAGAAAACAAAGTTGATTGTAATATTTATACCCTCAATGCTCTTACACCTAAAAGACCTCTATTATAAGTTTTTTAATGTATATATATGTTTGTGTGTGTGTACATATTTGAATAAGTCCACACAAGTGTGTGCACATGAACATATGCATCTGTTGATCAAGGTTGGAAAAGAAATCAACATGACTTCAGAATTGGAGAGACTCCCTAAGGTAGACTGGGGAAATCCAGGCAGAATCTCCAATAGAAGAACCTCCTGTGGCTCACCTTTCACCTGAAAGAATTTCAGAGACAATGGGTGACTTCAAGAGACCATCAGAGAACCAATTCTCCTATAGCACAATCTGTAGTGACTAAGCCTCATCAGTCAGTGCACAATGGGGCTTTTTAGTCTCTGCTTACATCCAGCGCTATTGTCCCTGCCATCTGTGACCAGCCTTCCTTCTCCCCACCTGAACACATGCCTTCTCATATACACAAGGACACGCATACACCTCAGGGATAACCACTCTCCTTGTAGAAATTGTACAATGTTTGCTAAAGTATAGTCCCACTGAAGTTGACTCAATTCCTGGGAAATCCAAGGGATTCTAAACAAAATAGAACCTATTTCTACCAGGCCTGAACTAACCAGAAAATTTTGGAAACTACAATTTACTGAATACTTTCCATGCTCCATCTACTTTTCTAAGGACTTCCCACAGTATTGTTCTGTCATATTTACAACTCTAGGACCAACTCCTCAAATAACACCCAGTAGATACTAAAAAAAAAAAAACTATTTGAGGAATGAACTCACCCAAGGTCACATAGTAAGTGGCAAAACAAGAAATCAAACTAGGATGTAACTGACCCAAAGACCATACTCTTTAGCCATTAAACTCCACTATCTTCAACCCTACACTACTTCCCCTGAGAAGTGTACTTCTTGTTATGAACTGAATGTTTATATCCCACCAAAATGTATATATTCAAGCCTTAACCTCCAGCATGACTATATTTGAAGATAGGGCCTCGAAGGAAGTCATCAAGGTTAAATGAGGCCATAAGGGTAGGGCCCTGATGCAATAGGATTAGCATCCTTATAAGAAGAGACACCAGAGCATGCACTCTCTCCCACCAAGCATGCACTGCGAAAAGGCCATATGAGGACATAGGAAGAAGGTGGTTGTATGTAAGCCAGGAAGAGAGTCTTCACCAGAAACAGAATTGGCTAGAGCCCTGATCTTGGACTTTTAGCCTCCAGAACTGTGAGAAAATAAATTTCTGACTAAGACACCTAGTCTATGGCATTTTGTTGTGGCAGTCTGAGCAGACTAATATACTTTTAATACTAGTATTTCCCTAGCTCTGGGATATATATAATTCTTGTGATCTGAGTTGTTCTTGTGCATGCCAGGGTATGTGCTACAAGGAAAAACAAATACGTAGCAAATGAAAAGTATAAGAAACAAAGGAGCACCACCCATTTTAATACATAATTGTATGCAGAACCCCAGCATAGTTAAAAAGCAAAAACAAAACCTGTTTTTCTGTCAAGTTTTACCCATACCCCTCAAGCAGAAACTTTAATAGGAAAGAAAGGTGGGGAGATCACAAAATACATAGTTATTACATATTCAAAATAGTTATTAGAACATATTCATGGAGGAATGACTCATAATTCAGACGTGTGAAAGCTCAATATCAAAACAGCAGTATTCTTTTTTACCTCAAGCATTCTTCTTTATTTCTACATAGTATATAACAGAATCTACAGAGAAACATTTATAGCCACACAGCAGAGTGTGGAGTTGAGTGAGAGCCCGGAGTCCTATAAAAATGCTGCAGACTTTTCCCTGGAATCTTGGACAGCCCCAGAACCTGCGCAGAGATCCTGAGTAGTGCTCTCACAGCTGCTCTGATGGCCACAGTAGGAAACCAAGGTGAGGTCAGACCCCTCTGAAAGCCTTTCAGAATAGTCTCCACCTCAGCAAAAAGGTTTGAAGGGCAGGTAGCCATAATCTGGCACTCTAGTGGAAAGACTGCCTGTAGTCTGCTGGTGTGAGCCATTGCGCATCCTGCTGTATGGCTATTAGGTTCAAAATTGCTTACCACTATGTCCCTGAAACCAAAATTACAGTAAAGGCCCAGTAAATCATCCTTTCCTGCATCAGCAACACCAGACAAATTGTCTACATCACAAGAAACCTGCACCTGCGTAGAAAACTCTTCTTCGCATTGAAGAACACGACAGTCTGAAATTAGGACCTCACTGAAATATTTCATCAGGCAGACCTAGTTTTGGTATAAAGAAGCTACCACCCGCACTTATCTGAAACTTATTTATTCCTCCTCCAAATTGCTGGCTGCCATAATACAGTCATCACTTCCATGTGGAAGGTTTTCAGCACAATGGAGCTCACTTCTATGCATCATCTGAAGCAATATAAGCTAAAAGGCCACAAGCTTGTAGAATGTTAGAGGTGAGAAGCAATAGATATCCAGTTCAACTCCTTCACTTTAGAGATGAGACAACTGAAGTCCAGAGAGTCAAAATAACTTAATGAAGTTCACATAAGTGAACGCATTCCATTTCTCTAGTAATTTTCTTCCTTGTACAAACTCCATCTCTGCCTACCTCCTTTCTCTTCTCTGTTCCTAGCCATTGTCTCACTGTAACCCCAGTAGACTACAAAGGAGGTGACATAACCTAGGCAGCTAGCTTTCTGCAAGCTGACTCTCACCAGAAAACTGGCACTCGGTGCTTTGGCAGAGAATGTGATAAAGCAGGAGCAGAAAAGAGTGCACCATCTGTACAGAAGGACGCTTAGTGCCAAGTGGGCCCCAGCCACGGGGAAGAAGAAGGAAAAAGGAAGGGTGTCACCCGACTGCACACATTCATTTTCCCTTTGAGGGGATTTGTTAGTAACCATGCTATTCTGAGTGGAAGCCGTTGTAGGTGGTTCTGATGGCTGATGAATGTGTGGGCAAGGATGAAACAAGGTGAGTGGTAGCCAGGCAATTTGCAAATGATTGTGAACCAGAAATAGTTGGTGGCGTCTGATTACTATGTATGAATGAAGGGATACGTCTTTGAAGGGTAAAAGTATGTGTGTGTTTTCCCCCACTTACTCTCCTCTCTCTTTTTAGGAAAGTAGTAAGCACAAGATTTTCCCTGACAGTACCTAGAAAAAAATCTTATATTTAACACCACCCACTGACATTGCTCTGCTCTTGCTACATTTTAATCATACTAATATTTTCCTATGCTATGGCCACATGTCCCACCTATGAAAACCATATTCGTGTACACAGTGGTTTTCAACAGTCAATTGGAAGCATCATAGCTGCTTCAGAGGTTCTCCTCTTAGTGATTCTAGCTTTCTATGTACAAATTGCCATTGGCAATATTTTTAAGTAATATGCATCTTCACTATGATTTTCTGTTTTTGTTATGAAAATGGCTCTAGTGAACTATACCACATTGGAGGCAGAAGTATTTTAAGTTATCTTCCCTAGTTTAAGACCAGCCTGACCAACATGGTGAAACCCCGTCTCTACTAAAAGTACAAAAAAAAATAAAAAATAGCTGGGTGTGGTGGCATGTGTCTGTAGTCCCAGATAGTCGGGAGGCTGAGGCAGGAGAATCCCACTTGAACCCGGGAGGCAGAGGTTGCAGTGAGCCGAGATCGCGCCACTGCACTCCAGCCTGGGTGACACAGGAAGACTCCATCTCAAAACAAAACAAAAAAGAGTCATGCTAAATTTTCAATAATACATCCACAATACATCATCTCCATTGTTTGGCATTTAGAGTTTACAAAGCACAACACATATATCTTGATATACTATTTTAACAATAGTAATCAGATGTTGGTACTTATTATTACTTTATAGAAATGCTCATAGGCTTACTAAACAGAACTCAGCCCCTGAGATGCGCTGTGGCAGGTGGAGCGAGCACTGACTCTAGAAGCTGATTGAGGTGGATTTGGATCCTGATACCTACTGTGGACCAGAGCAAATCAGTGGAGACCTCTAAGCTTCAATGGTAGCAACCACTGCCTGTGAGACTCACATGCTTTCAAATAAGATAAATGACGGGAAGATGCTTGGCACAGTGTGGGGACACCTGTCCATTTCTCTTTCCTTTCTCAACTAACTCCAAGTCTCATGCTTTTCTATTACACAATAATGCCTTCTTGTTCCCCCTTTTTTATACTCCTATGACCAGTGAGACACACTCTAAGACAGCTGCATGAGACGAGAATAAAACCTATGGTGAGAACACAGCCATGTGAATAGTCAATATAAGGGGGAAAAATATTCTTCAAAATTGAGCTAACTGGCCTGATTAACACTGTCATGAATATAAAAAACAGAGGGTACATATCAATTTTTAATGTATTGAAGCTGTTATCTCCCAAACTAAATATGTTCACTTATGTTCACTTTCTTTAAAAAAAAAAAAAAGACGGAGAGTAGAGGACTTTTAGTACTGTACGGTAAGTCACCAGAATATTTCTTCTTTTTTACAAGGATTTAAATTCACATTTAGTAAAAAGTAGGCTACTCATAACAAAAAAAGTCAGCCTAATAAGCTTCTTCTGAAATGATTTTTATTTTATTTGTCTCTGTAGTAATATAAAATCTAATGACCAAGCGAAAAACAAATGCATCTGGTACAGCTGGTCCATTCAAAGTCTGTGCAAGCTGGAATGACGGCCTCCAGGCAAAATCGTCAGTACTTGGAGTATCCTCTCTGTTCGTTGGGATTCAACCTCTATGAAATAAAATTTGATGCCTTCCATAGGTAATTCTTCTGTCAAGGAGAACTCACTGTATCCCTTCTGTTAGGAATCCATTGTGTCTTTCTTTGAGTACCACCAAGGCTGCGTGACTTCATAATTTCATTACTATTCAGCACAGCCCAAGTACAATTCATAAATGGCAGGCAGATCTTGGGAATCTTGGGAGAGGTTGCTTCTGCCCACCCTTAGCATTTGTTTCCATACAGAGGGTGCTCCCCTAGTGAGACACTCCTGGCCTCTCTTCTCCTCTTCACTCCTTCAAGGGAGAAAAATATCAATCCCATTGTTTTCAAGGAGAAATTTTGAAAGCATAGTCCAGTCCCACTACTCCCATTTTCTCTTTAAGAACTGGCTGTCTCACTCCATAGCCTAGACTTTGGTAGCCCTAGACTACAAGGGCACAAGAGCTGGCATTTAACCATGTAATTGCAGTATTTTATCCAAAGGTTACCATGAGCTTTATAGCTATAGTATTAGCAGTATCTAATTTTTGAAGGGGAGAAAAGTACTCAATATTTAATATATCCTCTTACATATTTATTTCATTGAATAACACCTACTATTTCAACTCCAAAATATAAAGTCCTGGTAGAGAAAAGGCTACCAATTAGAACATTTTTAATTTTTAAAACACATTCACAATATAGCTGCCCATGGTAAATATATTTATATTTCACTTATCATTATGTAGAGATAGATGGAAATTTTGTCTATGGGATTTGAATTTCTACAAATCAGGAAGTCAGATTTTTTGTTTCAATTCTAACTGCCCAGCTGATGTTAATTAAGTACAGAGTGAGAGCATTTAAATATCAACTATAAGAAATACAGTTTATCGGTAATTATTTACAAATTGTTGAATAAATATTAAGGTTAAACTTCCAAAGAAATATTTACAAAGCAAAGAAAGTGAGTCACTTTAGAAACCTGTTCATCCCCCTTATTCCTAGTACCCAAAATACCCCAGGCACATGAGTATTATGAAATACATTACGGTAAGCCCAGCACATTAGGCAATGTAAAAAACTAGGCCAGAAACGTTCCCGTATGTTTAGGCACTAACTATTTTTCATGGGTGGCTGGTGGACATTTCCCTTCCTAGCCCTGGAATATCGCCCTAAATCCAGATCATCTGATCCGCTTCTGCCAACCTGCCTGCACTGTGCTCTGTCCACACTGCTCTTCCCGAATCATTGAACTTTTCCCTACGAGGTCACTCTCCCTAACCTTCAACCATCTTTTAGGCATTGTAAGAAAACTTTCCCACATCTCTGTGAATTTCACTTTAGAGTCTCATCTAATTTCCTCCATTTATGCAGAAAATGTGGAACTTCACTATAGTTTAAAAAAGAAAGTGGGGCGGGCGCGGTGGCTCAAGCCTGTAATCCCAGCACTTTGGGAGGCCCAGACGGGCGGATCACGAAGTCAGGAGATCGAGACCATCCTGGCTAACACGGTGAAACCCCGTCTCTACTAAAAAAAATACAAAAAACTAGCCGGGCGTGGTGGCGGGCGCCTGTAGTCCCAGCTACTCGGGAGGCTGAGGCAGGAGAATGGCGTGAACCCGGAGGCGGAGCTTGCAGTGAGCTGAGATCGCGCCACTGCACTCCAGCCTGGGTGACAGAACGAGACTCTGTCTCAAAAAAGAGAAAGAAAGAAAGGGAAAAACAATGTCTCCCTCATTCTTTTGGAGTATGTAGTTATGAGGTGTTGCACAGATGTAAAGAACATAGCTGATTGACTAGCATTGCAAAGAAATTGATTAAGGAAAATGCCGTTAATTCAGACCTTACTTTGGCAGAAATGTTAAAGGGTTTGTATCCTAAATTTACCTTTATGCCATCTATTTACACACATGCTTTCCACATATTGATAGGCAGAACACAGTGGCTCAAGCCTGTAATCCCAACATTTAGAGAGGCTGAAGCAGGAGGATCATTTGAAGCCAGGAGTTCAAAACTGACCTGAGCAACATAGCAAGACCCTGTCTCCACAAAAAAAAAAAAAAAAAAAAAAAAAAAAAAAAAAAAAAA
>NC_045438.1:47533525-47562250 GCF_002776525.5 Piliocolobus tephrosceles
AAAAAAAAAAAAAAAAAAAAAAAAAGCCAGGAGTAGTAGTATATGCCTGTAGTCCCAGCTGCTCACGAAGCTGAAATGGAGGGGAGGTTGAGGCTGCAGTGGGCTGTGATGGTACCACTGTTCTCCAGTCTGGGCAGCAGAGTGAGACCCTATCTCAAAATAAATAAACAAAATAAAATATATTGAAAAGTTGGATAAGACTATTTGCCTCAAAGCAGTTGAGAAAAGCAAGTGCTTTAAGCTTCACTAAGAGACTACATAATTTTGTCTACTTGGTACATGTTTTAAGTTATTATATTCCATGTGTTATATTATGCCTCTAATCTGGTCTTCCTATATATTTATATAGATAGGTTAGATCTTCTATTTTGTTTAAAATAAAAACATGATTGTTACAAAAGTTTTGCTATAAAATGGGGCATGGAGACAGATAAAGTTGAGACCCACTACCCTATAGGGCTGGATCCATGATCCCTGCCCCTGCCTGCATCTCCCCCAGCTCTCGTGGTTCACTCCAGCCCCGCTCCTGACTTTCTTGCTCCTCCTATACACACAAACACACATACACACTTGCCTGGAATATCACTCCCCAGTTATCCATCTGGTCTACTTCCTTTGTCTGTGTTTCTGCTTGTATTGGATCATTTTCATAATGCTATGATGAAATACCTGCGACTGGGTAATTTATAAGGAAAAAAGAGGTTTAATGGACTCACAGTTTCACATGGCTAAGGAGGCCTCACAATCATGGCAGAAGGCAAAGGAGTAGAAAAGGCACATTTTACATGGTGGCAGGCAAGAGAGAGTGTGCAGGGGAACTGCCCTTTGTAAAATCATCAGATCTCACAAGACTTATTCACTATCATGAGAACAGCACGTGATAGGGAAAAACATGGCCCTGTGATTCAGTTATCTCCTGTGACACATAGGGATTATGGGAACTATAATTTGGGATGAGATTTGGGTGGGGATACAGCCAAATCATATCACTGCTCAAAGGTCACTTATCAGAAAAGCTCTAGCTGATCATTTTTATAAAAGAGTTCTCCCCCACTGACCCACGTTACACTGACTACTGTCACACTTAGAGCTCTTACTCTATCTATTACGAATTGAATATATTAATATGTGTTCCCCCCAAATTCATATGCTGAAACCCTAACCCCCGGTGTGCTCATATTTGAAGTAAGGGCCTCTAAGGACATAATTAAGTTAAACTGAGGTCATAAGGGTGGAACCTGATATTATAGAATTAATGTCCTTATAAGCAGAGACACTAGAGAGTTCTCTCCCACTTTCTCTGTCTCTCTGGAAGCACACAAAAAAAGGGTTTCTCAGAAAACACAGAGAAAAGGCAGCCACCTACAAGCCAAAAGAAGAAACCTTAGAATGAAACCCACCTTGTCAGCACCTTGATCTTGGAATTCTTAGCCTACAGAATGGGGATAAATAAATTTCTGTTGTTTAAGCCACTGAGTTTATGATATTTTGTTATGGCAGTTCAAGAAGATTAATATGCTACCCTACCTTCATAATTGCAATAAAGAAAAACGTACCTGAAAATATATTCATAAAATATACCTTAATTGTACCTGTCATGACCTAATGCAGACTGCCTCCAGCTTACCATGGCTTGACTTCAGATTTTTTGACTTTACAATGGGGTGAAAGCCATACACATTCAGTGGAAATTGTACATCAGGTACTCACGCAGCCATTCTGTTTTTCACTTTCAGTAGGGTATTCAATAAATCACATGAGATATTCAATATTTTATAATAAAATAGGTTTTGTGTTAGATGATTTTGCCCAACTGTAGGTCAAAGTAAGTGTTAAATGCATTTTTACTTACATTTCAAGTTACTGGGACATTGCCCCTTCGTAAGCTGAGGGGTATCTGTTACATTTCTGCTCATGGTGTGTTTCCCATCTAGAGTGGAGGGAAAGTGAGAGCAAGTACGTTGTCTTATGCATCACTGAATCCACAGCACACAGAGCAGTGCCTGACAACATGTAAATACTAAACTGACATTTGCTAAACAAATAAATGTTAGGTAAATAAATTTTAAAGTAATATTAAGCCTGATGTTTTCTGTTATGTGGGTATCTCATCTGAAATGGCAAGATTTCTCTGAAGCAAGATCAGAGAAAAGGTATCTTATGTGTTTCCTAGTTTGTAGTCATGAGACACAGCAAAAATACAAAACCTACGAGCATACCATCACCACCTGTGATATTGAAGAAAGAAATAAACAAAGAGAAAAGAGCAAAAGGGAAGCACGAAGACTTCATAAGCAAACAGGGAAGCCATTCTAATCTAAAATTATTTTGATAATGTATATAATACACTAGATGGCATGAGAAATGAGAACACAAAAATGCACCATTGCTTGTTATTTTGGTGGGGAGGACAGTTGCATCTGCTCTTGTAACTGTCAAATGTGTTCTTCTTGTGCCGCAAAGATCCATCATAGCCAGCTAGAGACTGGGGGCTGGCAGTTCTATTGATAGACTTGAGCACACACTGCAGTCTGTCAAGTCTCACATTTACATCTTAGGATCTAATCTGTTTTTCTTTCCTTCATGAAATCAATTCTGTAGCAATTAAATAACCAGCCCACAAGGTATTTTAATATCCCAAGCATTTATCTGTATATAGCCCAGAAAGGAAAAGGTAATTAGAAGTGACTTACTATCACCGGTGCTGGGGGACACATTAGAAAAATCAGTGCTTCATTATTACTTTAAAGAGGTACCTCTAAATCTACTTCATTTGTGATTCAATCCTCCTCTGTGACATGCTGCTGAGTCCTTTGATTCCTAGAGGACAGAGACTTTTAAATGGTTGTCATTATATGGGATTTTGTTTCATTTTCTGTCAATTTCAGGCATCACTGAAATAGACTCTTATTAGCTGTGGGATGGTATCATCACATGCACAAAGCATTGGTTCAAGTAGGTTTTGAAAGATGTGAAAAGGCTCAAAGAAAATGACTTTCCATGTCCTCATCCATTTGAGTGTTTTAACCTGAGTCCTGTAGGTTAGAATTTCTTGAGGAGTGATTTATGGGGGAAAAAAAAAGCAAGGAATTTCCATAAGATCCAAGCAAATTTTATTGGTCTTCTCTTTGAAAACTGAGTTTACAATTTCAGATCAATAGCCTGAATATATGAGGAAGTTATGGCAGAGTCTAATGAGCATAGAATTTACCCTTGAAAGACAACTGTAATTCCTGGTATTGCCTCTTCTAGCTACTAGTAAAACCCCTGTACCTAGATTTCCTCATTTACGTAATGGTAATAAAATATCCTTGGTGGTTATTAGATGCACATCTCTTTCTGTATCAGCAATTGAAATTGAGGTGCATATCATCATGTATGATTGGTTTCAATACTCCACATCAGTGTTTGGGACCAAGCTGCTGCTTAGGGCTGCCCTGGTACTCCAGAAGTATAAAGCTAAGGAATCGCTGAGGTGAGAACTTGGTAATGTCTTTGTCACCACCTTCCCAGTTCTTCCTAGCTATATTCACAGCCTCTTTGTTTCAAGCCGTCTCTCTGCTGAACCTGGGTATGGAAGCCTCCAGACTCAGGAATTTTATGTGGGATGTAGCAACAAGGTAAATCTCCTTGATCTATTACGTAGTTCTTTTACCTATTTGCTATAATAATGCACCTATTAGAGGCACTTCAAGTCATAAGTCACACAGAATAATTAGGGAACTCATCTGTGGCCGAAGGGAGATTCAAAGTACATTTATTAGAGGCATAAAATAAATTCTATAAGTGACTCAAAGTATTTTATCATGGTTAAGTAGAATTATTTTTTGCTTTCATGGTGGTACATTTTTAAAGGTACATGTATAAGCTATGGCATGTAAGATTCATGAAACAGTACCTGCGGCAAGGTCAGATGAGACCACGTGGGTAAAATGGTTTATAAATGACAAAGTCAGTACAAATGAAAAATATGATAATAATGAAAAATATGAAAAAATATGATAATAATACTCTGCCAGCAATCAGTTGAAGGAAAAGCACTCCATAAATGTATTTTGTGGTTTGTAAATTATGACTTAATAAGAATAACAAGCCAGGCATGGTAGCACATGCTGATAGTCTCAACTACTCAGGAGGCTGAGGCAGGAGGATCACTTGAGGCCAAGAATTTGAGACCAGCCTGGGCAACACAACAAAACTCTACCTCTAAAAAAATTAAATAAATAAAAAATAATAGAGATAATCCAGCATATTCAGAACACCCTAAAACAGAATTTTACTTTGCATCCCCTAAGGAAATACACAGAAAATTTAGAGAAATTCTCAGTATAGAATTTAAAGTTCATCTTTTTATGATAGTATATAAACAAGAGCAATAGAGCATGAATTTCTATATATAACATATGTATATTAGAAACATTCATTAAGGTAACCATCAAAAGTGGTAGAAGGCTATACTGAATATGAGTTTTGTAAACATGGTTCCCTGGTGCCATATTTGGTATAGGGGCATCACAAGACATTTCAAACTCACTAGAATCAACTTAGAGAAGAATAAATCCATATAGCTCAGCAACAAACTGCCAAGGCATTCTGGACATCAAGATCCACCACAAGCATCCACTCCAGAATTTATGTGTTATTCACTCAACATACATCTACTGAGACTCTATTCAATGAAAGCAGAGGGTGAGAACCTCTGTTTTCATTCATTGTTACAGCTCAGGGTATTCATTGTTATAGCTCAAGGACATTACTTTGCCTTTTATAATACTAACATCGAGAGTTCCACACTCTAGGAAAAAGCAAGTGCGTTCCAATGAAGTGTGTAATAGCATGTTCACCCAAAGATAGTGAGGACAGATTCCTCAATGATCTCTCTCAATGCCAACAGGAAAATATCCCAATATGGTGCATTCTATTAAATATCTCCTTAGGTGTTTCAAGTGGCTAAAAATAAATCAGTCCAAAGTGACAAGTCATGGTCATTAGTGTCTGTGAACCTTTAAAGCTACCATTACTTCTGCCTTTTGTGTAACTTCTTAACTCTTGTTCTCATAAGTTTCTACTAAATGACCCATTGCCACTGGGAAGCATTCCCTGAACTTCCCAGCACCGACAATTTCTTAATCGATACTAAGACAGTGTCCAGTTCCCTTCTCTTGTGGGTTGGGTTGGCTGGAGACAGTGCTGGGAGCTAAAGATGCCAGAGGGGTTACCACCCCATGGCTTCCACTATCACCACTTTAGAGGAAGAGTAAAGTGTTCCAAATAGAGCAGGGCCTTGTGTCACTATGCCTCACCTCAAAATTCAGTTTCCTTCTGATTGGTGCACTCCCTGCCAAAAACCCTTCATTGCCTGCTATCCACCATAGATGATAGCCAAACTCTAGAGCAGGAGTTAGTAAACTAAGGCCTACTGGCCAAATCTAGCCCATGACCTGTTTGTGTAAGGTGTGCAGCTAAGAATGCTCCCCACATTTTTAAAGGGTGGAGAAAATAAGATGAATAAGATGGGACAGAAATTGTACATGGCCCAGAGAGTCACACTTAAAAGGAAACATTTGCTGGCCGGGCATGGTGGCTCACGCCTATAATCCCAACACTTTGGGAGGCCGAGGCGTGCAGATCACGAGGTCAAGAGATTGAGACCATCTTGGCCAACATGGTGAAACTCCGTCTCTACTAAAAGTACAGAAATTACCTGGGCATGGTGGCGGGCGCCGGTAGTCCCAGATACTCAAGAGGCTGAGGCAGTAGAATGGCGTGAACCCGGGAGGCGGAGGTTGCAGTGAGCTGAGATCGCACCACCACACTCCAGTCTGGTGACAGCGTGAGACTCTGTCTCAAAAAGAAAAAAAAAAAAAGGAAACATTTTCTGACCCCCTATTTAGAGAGTGGTGTCAGAGACTTCTCAATTCATTCCTCCAGTGCCTTTCTGGCCTCATCTGCAGAACCCAATATTCAGCCATAGACAACTCCCTGAAATTACCCCAAAATATGTCTTGATTATAATACACCCACAGCCTTAAACATGCTATTTATTTTCCCTACCATAATATGATCAAATTCTTATTTTAGAAGATTAACTCTGTAGCTGTTTCAAAGGTGAGTTTTTGATAGGTGGTAAGGATAAGGGGTACAGGATTCTGGAAGAAGACCACAGCAATGGACCAGGAGAAAGATGATAAAAGTCTGAAAAAGTACAGAGGAGGGTGTAAAATTAGTAGATATAAAACATATAGTAAGGAAATGGATATAGAAAAAAATAGTAAAGATATGGAACATATTTGTTAGTTGTGGAGACCAAGAAGGAGTCTAGGAAGCCAACAGAGCTCAAAATGTAGTAAGAGGAGGTTGCTATTTCCATTCACCAAAAAAAAAAAAAAAAAAAAAAAAGGCAGTTCGGGGAAGAAGATAATGGATTCAACCTCCTTGGTGTTGCATTTTCAGTTGCAGTTTCTGTGTGAAATGTCCACATATAAGAGTCTTTCTTTTTTTTTTTTTTTTTTTTTTTTTTTGAGATGGAGTATCCCTCTGTCACCTGGCTGGAGTGCAGTGGTGCAATCTCTATCTCGGCTCACTGCAACCTCCACCTCCTGGGTTCAAGCATTTCTCCTGCCTCAGCCTCCCAAGTAGCTGGGACTACAGGCACGTGCCACCACACCCAGCTAATTTTTGTGTTTTTAACAGAGACGGGGTTTCACCATGTTGGCCAGGATGGTCTCAATCTCTCAACCTCGTGATCTGCCCGCCTCGGCCTCCCAAAGTGCTGGGATTACAGGTGTGAGCCACTGTGCCCAGCTCAGAATCTTGTAGCCAGCTAGAAAGAATATGCTGAAATTCAGGTGAGAGGTCTAAGTTGGTGCCATAGTTCTGGATGCTGGAGTTGGCACTGTGAGAGCAGATTAAATCTTTGTCAAAGCTGGAACCCAAGGAATGCTACCATGCATGGGGCAGGAGAAGTAAAACTTGGCAGCAAAGAGGACAGAAGAACTGGTTAAAATAAGAAATAACCAGAATGCAATGGTGTCGTGGAAACCATGAGAAAACAGTGCTTCAGGATGCCACGTGATTATTCTGCAGAATAATTAAGACCAAGAAAGACTGAAGAGTGGCCATGGGATTGGCAACTAGCTGATGTCACTCTCCTCCCAGGTTCTGGAAAATATGGAAGTGCAAAGAACAAACATAGGCTTGCTGGGAAACTATACTACTATTGTATAAAAGGCTTTAGATTCAGACAAATCTGGCTTTAAATCCTAGTTCAGACACCTCTTTTCTGTGAGACTTAATTAACCTTTCTAAATGGCAGTTTCTCCATGTATAAAATAGAAACTACACTAATTACAAATGACTATTATGACAAATGACTATAAAATAAAATGATAGATGTTAAAGTGCTTGATACATAGCCAATATTTAATAATCAATATGAATTATTATTGTTACCAAAACTGTGGCTTTATAAGATGATAGATAAGATTATGGCTATGGGGGCACAAGTTCAAAAGAATAACATTGTTTTTCATTTTGAAAAATGAGCCTGTTTACAGACTATAAACAGGGTTTGTATAAATAGAGGTTATAATTGATCACTCACAGTTCTGGAGGATACAGAAAAGGATGAAATTAAGAGCAGAGGTGACAAATTAGAATCAACCTTTAAAGGATTAAGTTTCTAAATGTGTATGAGAGAGAGAAAGAGAGATGAGTTGGAAGTAGAGTTGAAAACAAAAGACAATGGAAGATGAGGGAGTTCCCTCCTGGTTAGTAAAATTATAAAGAAAGCCAGCTTAAAGCTTCTCAGGTGACCAATCTCTACGAGGTATTAGCATGTCACTAAAGAAAATCAGTTTTACTAGAACTTCTCACAGAGAAACTGCAGTATTCTACATAGTAGGGAGGCAAATTCAATTGCTTCTTAAGGTGGAGAAAAGTGAAACACTCTTCCCTCTGCCAACAAGGCCCATAGTTCCCCCAGTGCCTTTCTGGCCTCATCTGCAGAACCCAATATCCAGCCATGGACAACTACTTGAGATTACTCAAAAACATGTTTTGATTTTAATATACCCACAGCTTTAAACATGCTATTTCTTTTGCCTATCATAACATGATCAAATTCTTTTTTTTTTTTTTTTTTTGAGATGGAGTCTCACTCTGTCGCCCAGGCTGGAGTGCAGTGGTCAGATCTCAGCTCACTGCAAGCTCCGCCTCCCGAGTTTACGCCCTTCTCCTGCCTCAGCCTCCTGAGTAGCTGGGACGACAGGCGCCCACCACCTCGCCCAGCTAGGTTTTTTGTGTGTGTGCTTTTTAGTAGAGATGGGGTTTCACCGTGTTAGCCAGGATGGTCTCGTGATCTGCCCATCTCGGTCTACCAAAGTGCTGGGATTACAGGCTTGAGCCACCATGCCCGGCCAACATGATCAAATTCTTATTTTAGAAGATTAACTCTGGTAACTGTTTCAAAGATGAGTTTTTGATGAGTGGTAGGGATAAGAGGCATTAGTACAGTAATAACAAATAAACCAGTTACTCAACTTCTTTGTACAAGGGGAGGGGAGGCTCTGCTGATCTGCAGAACTGCTGCTTTGCAGAATGCAGTGTGCACATCTGGGGCCATAGCTGAATTGCTTAAAGTAATGTTAGAAAGGTTGATCAGTCCCTCCTTCCCCTTTAATAATTATCCAAGCCAGCAGTCCCCAATCTTTTTGGCACCAGGGATCCGTTTCGTGGAAGACAATTTTCCCATGAACTGGGTACGGGGATGGCTTTGGGATAAAACTCTTTCAACTGAGATCATCAGGCATTAGATTCTCATAAGGACTGTGCAATCTAGATCCCTCCATGTGTATTTCACAATAGGGTTTGTGCTGCTATGAGAATCTAATGACGCAGCTGATCTGACAGGAGGCAGAGCTCAGGCAGTAATGTTTGCTCAACCTCCACTCACCTCCTGCTGTGTGGCCTGGTTCCTAACAGGCCACAGACCAGTACCAGTCCCTGGCCCAGGGCTTGGGGACTGTCAATCTAAACAACACTGGTTTAAAAGGTTCCAAGCTACCAGCCCGCCTGGGATGCTCAAACCTTGACCTCCATTGGAAATGGAAATGAAGTTCCTGGTGATGGGGAGTGGGTCAGGGTATTTGAAGAGAGTGGAAGGGATGATGACAGATTCTGTGGGAAACCTGAAACCAACAGGTATTGAAGATAGAAACTGTATAAGGGGCTTATAAATGAGAAAGGAGAAAAAAAAAATCAAGTGACTAGAACACTCTGTGAGATCATCTATACTTCTCTTAATTTCTTCCCTTTTGCCAATTCCTTCTGCTGACTCACTTTGAAACTCTTTCATTTTCAATTCCCTCTTTATTCCCCTCTCCCCTGCCCCACCTCACCCTTGGTCTTTATTCTCCTGATAGTATACTCTTTGGGTAACACTGCTGTGCCACTCCACAGGTAAATCAGATTTATTTGATTTCTAGGGTATTATGCTTCCCAAAGTGGTGGGGAAGAAAAGAGAGGATACATAAATTCCAGTTTATATAAAAATAAAATGGAATCTGAGGTACTCAACTATGTTTCCCTTTTTACACATACATATTTTTTCATATTTTGCTTTACAAAATTATAATCTGTGCCTTTAATAGACTTTCCCTTATCATAGCCTCTTCAGTCCATGCAGTATAAGAATCAAACTGTTTTAAATATGCATATTCAAGTCAGAGAATTAATTTCAAAATAAGATATTTCCCAGGAATAATTACTGCTGTAGTTAATGACCTATAGCATGGTTTGGTCCATTAACTCCTCCCAGCTGGTTAATACTCCCTTAGGAAATGCCCAGTGTCTCAATCATTATTGACTAATTAATTGGGCTTTCCTGGACACAGCTGTGTTTTTGTAACATCACATCTCAAGCAGGTGTATTTAGTTGTCTGCTGACCAAATGCTGTTGTCCAGTTTCAGATTCTTCTAGACTGATATTCAATGACGGTCTAGTTTACATTCACGAAAGTATCAAAATAAAAATGAAATCAGAAAATATACTAATGTGAAACTTCTCATACAATATGGGTTTTTTTTCCCTAAGAGAACTATGTGCTAGCTCTGCAATACTAAGCAAGTTACTTAACCTCTCTTAAGCTTCATCTCCTCATCTCTAAAATGGGGATGATAATAGCAGCCATCATAGGAGTCTTGCAAGAACTAAGAGATAATGCAGAGTAAACATGTAGGATAATGCAAGATATCAGTATTCAGGAAGTCGTCATTTTTATTTACCATTTTCTTTGAAACAAAAGTAGAGGGCAGATAGCATGGGCATAGAATATTTTGTTCCAATTACAAGCTCACCTCAATCCCAATATTTTTGGACTTTTTCCTAAAACAAATCCTAAAGAGAATTACATAGTACTCATGGATTCTCTAAACTGAGTGGGAATACAAGAAAGGAAGAAAAGAAAATCAGGATAGATTTTTCTTCTCAATCACTCTTTGAATGTGAAAATGCTTAGCCACCAAACTCTGATCTTTTTTTCATCAATAGTTTTTTTTTTTTTTTCATCAATACCTCCACCAAACTCTTGATCTTTTTTAATCAATAGCCATCCATCAAGTACAGATAGCAGCAGGAGGCAGACAAATGCCTAGGCAGATAGGGGCAGGTCCCTAGTGAAACTCCACCTCCAAACTGAAGACAGTTTAAAGCCTGAAAGCCAAGCTGCAAGTCAAATCCATGGACCAGATTAGAAAACTGTCTTTCTGTATGGCACACTTTATTCTGATTGATCCCAACCCTTCAGCTATTTTACATATACCTACCCTTCCTAATTGGTTTTCTACACTGCAATGCCCATCTCTGAATGGTGCCTTTGCTTTAGCCTTTCTTTGCCTACTCACAAGCCAATCAGCACACACTCTCCATTCTGAATCTATAAAAAGCTCTGGACCCAGTCACAAAGAGAGAAAAACCACCCTGCATCACCTCTGTGCTGAGAGCTACTATGTTGCTCAGTAAAATTCTTCTCCACTCATTCTCATCCTTCTAATTGTCTGCATCACCTCAGTCTTCTTGGATGTGAGACCAGAGCTCAGAAACCACCAAACATGGGTACAATCTGTAACATAGGTGGGCCAAGTGGGTGGGGTGCCTCCAGTGGCAGGCCCAGGGCCAAGTGAGGCCCAGGCAGGGATGCATCACTGGCCATGAAGGTCCCCAGTTGGTACAGTAGCCGAGAAATATTCTGTATCATTTCAACCACTGAAAATCATGAGTGACCCGAATGAGAGAGCAAGAGGTCAAGGTTCTGATATGCTTTCAAACATCAATCTGTGCACTTTAACCAAAGCATGAAAATTGCCTGGTGAGTTTGGGCTGCAGGGCTAAGAGGATGCATAGCAGCTGCTGACTGAGAGCCTCCATGCCAGCTGAGACCAGGTTTTCACCCGTGGGTGCCACAAAAGCAGCCATAGTCCCATAGGGACTGCAGCCTTGGGAATGGCAGTGCCCTTGGGAATGACAGTGCCCTTTAGAGGAGGGGAGTTGTCATCTCTGCAGAAGCTCTCTGTGTCCCTTTTCTGCCTGTCTTCTCACTCGCTTTGCCTCCTGAAATCTGGTAGAACAAATGATAGCCTAGAAACTGAAAAGATTCAAACATCCTTCATCTAATGTGATCTGTTGTGTGAATCATTATGAGTCAATGGCTTAAACTTTTTTTTTTTTTAAATTTTCAAAATCTCATTACATCCTCTAATAGGGTTCTTTTGTGGATAAAAATGATTCAGTGCTTTTAAGTACAAGATCTTTGCTGCTTATAAATGCTCACTGGAGTCACATAAGTGTACTAAGTTATAAATTTGCAAATGCGAAAGTAACAGGCTTCTGATTGAACCACGGGGCGTATATATTTTTTTAAACCACAAGAAGAAAAATATATAGCTTCCACTTGTTATGAATCACAATAATTTACCTGTATTAGTCCATTTTCACACTGCTAATAAAGACATAACTGAGACTAGGTAATTTACAAAGAAAAGAGGTTCAATCAATTCACAGTTCTGCAGGACTGGGGAGGCCTCAGGAAACTTACAGTCATGGCAGAAGGAGAAGCAAATACGTCCTTCTTCACATGGAAGGAGAAGTGCCCAACAAAGGGGAAAAAGCCTCTTATAAAACCATCATATCGGCCAGGCGCTGTGTCTCAGCCTGTAATCCAGCACTTTGGGAGGCCAAGGTGGGTGGATCACAAGGTCAGGAAATCGAGATGACCCTGGCTAACGCGGTGAAACCCCGTTTCTACTAAAACACACACACACACATACAAATTAGTCAGTCATGGTGGCGGGCGCCTGTAATCCCAGCTACTCAGGAGGCTGAGGCAGGAGAATGGCGTGAACCCGGGAGATGGAACTTGCAGTGAGCTGAGATAGCGCCACTGCACTCCAGCCTGGGTGGCAGGCGAGCTGCGTCTCAAAAAAAACCCAAAATAAATAAAAATCCGATCTCCTGAGAACTCACTCACTATCATGAGAACAGCATGGGGGAAATTGCCCCCATGATTCAACTACCTCCCATAGGGTCCCTCCCATGACACGTCGGAATTATGGAAACAACAATTTAAGATGAGATTTGAGTGGAGAAACGGCCAAAACATATCATTAACCTTAGTTTGTAATTTCAATATTTTAAGCCAATGCATTAAAGGAAAACATAAGATGAAATTTTTATGCATTAATAATTAAGAATAGTGGCAATATTATTTTCACTGAGATATTTGAATATAGTCTTTCATTTAAAATTTACTCCATATCAGCTGGGCATGTTGGCTCATGCCTGTAATCCCAGCACTTTGGGAGGCCAAGACAGGCAGATGACGAGGTCAGGAGATTGAGACCATCCTGGCTAACATGGTGAAACCCCGTCTCTACTAAAAATACAAAATATTAGCCGGGAGTGGTGGTGTGCGACTGTAGTCCCAGCTATTCGGGAGGCTGAGGCAGGAGAATAGCTTGGATCCAGGAGGTGGAGTTTGCAGTGAGCAGATATTGCGCCACTGCACTCCAACGTGGGCTACAGAGCAAGACTCCGTTTCAAAAAAAGTTTTTTTTACTCCATATCTATATATCAGGTAGGGTCTCAGAAGAATTAATCTAATAGCAAAAGCTTTGATTCCCAATTTCTATATGGAACTCCTGATGACTTGAAAGAAAGTGAGATCTAAAATAAGGAATGGTCCTTCTAATGGTAAAGAGTTATGCAGCATAAAATTTCAGAAAGGGAAATGCATATAATTTACTATTATAAATATTTGGAAAATCAGCATCTAACTTACTTGCTTTAGAAAGAAAGAAGACCTTGGGAAGTTGTGCTTTTATGAAGCTTTCTGCATTGCTTATCAAAATGATTTCATAGTTAGCCTTGCCATGCTAAACATGGCCTTCACTGAGAAATACCAGCCCAGGAACAAACTCATTTCCGATAAAGCTAATGCAGCTGTTTGATGCACAGAATAACTCACAAGGATTCCAGAAGCAGGAGTACTGTTTATTCAGTAGGCTGGCAGAAAGGAACGTTTCATTTAGAAGCTTGGAGCACATAATGAGATTTACCAAAAAGCAATGGTGGCCACAGAAACTGTCAAGATAAACACAAGGGGATATGGATTTCATTTTGTATTTAGCTGGGCCAACAACCCATGTAGGAGGCCCATAAAACCAGACTGCTGGTACATAGAAGCATAAGCATTTCCATGATGAATCCATTGAACTCTGCCTTCCCCATCTAATAATGGACCAACAGTTTCTTCACGTGAGCAAGCCGTTTGCTTCTCTATCATTAAGAAAACTGTAGTCACTATTCCAACAGTGACTTTACTCAACTGGCAAAGGTCTTCTTCCTCTTTTTTGCTTCTTTTCTTAAACAAACATGGGCAGTTGAATGGTATTAGAGGCATATGTGGTCTGATGCACATAACAGAGTCCTGGAAATATGTCATGACTGTTTCTGATTTTGATCAAACTGACCATCCTGCTTGAATGACCACGCAGTCTCTTCAGGGTCTGAAATTTGGTATCTTTAACCACATTTCAGACAAATTATAGGGCTCTAGTTCCCTAGATAGTGGCATGTTTTGTGGAAAATTTATATTCAAGGCTTAGATGAAGAAACAGGCATGTCTCTGAAAGAGGGAATCTTTTCTCTTTATATCAGTATGGCACAATTAAAAGGAGATCACAAGAGCTTTATTTCTTGGCCTGTACACAGAACTGTAAGGAATAGGATGCCAACGTGTAGGCCAAACTTTGTGGACCAGTACTACTTACTCCTAACCTGTGCCAGAAAGCCCCTGAAACAAAGAGCTGGATTCTGACTTCCGGCAGAAAGTTTGCTGGCAGAGTTGAAGGGCAGAAGCTGCATCTCGTCTGCCCTCAAAAGAAGTTACTTATTTATGGGAGACACCCACTCCAGCAAAGTAAGAAGTGAACCAGAACTGCAAAAATGTAAAAAGAGACACAAAGCACATTGTTTGGAAGACATTTGAAGACATTAACCTTTACAAAAAGAAAAAAAAAAGAAAAGAAGGGAGAAAGAAATAGCTTCCTTTACTCTGCAGGCCTAGAAAATTGTTACAGAAGTGTACTTTGGACAATCAGTCACTTTGAAAAGAAAGTCTCCTTTCTCAAATAAGCTTAAAAATCACCTCTCTGGGGCCAATTTATACTTCATCTTTACCATGACAGAGACCAGAACTTTGATTCTGGCTATGAAAATTTTTCTTAAATCAAATGCAAAGGATGGAAATGGGCACAACAATATAGAATTTTATACTAATTAAGGCCTCAGACAAAAACTCTGGGCCCATGCAAGGAAAGAAAGTTCTAATTGGCCAATTATTTGGAGGACTCTTGTAAAGTAAAAAAAAGGAAAGAGGGGAAAAAAGAGAGGGAAAGAGAGGGTGCAATCAACTCAAAAGCAATATTCAGGAATCCTCAGGATAAATATTAATAAGAAAAAATATGAAAATAAAACAAAAGTAAAAGTAACTTTAATTCAAAAACTTTATACCAAAGAATCACATTTAACAATCACCTTCATTCATCTTAGGCCCTTTCTTACCTGGAGTTCCTCAGAGAATTAAGTCCTCATACTCTAGGGCATCCGTTGCATGTTAATTAAGTTCTCTCCTTGGGATCTAGAATATTCAGGTATGCAACATTCTTGGAAGAACTAAGAAACAGTGACTTAAACAATTTTCTGTTTTTGTAAGATGAGGGACTCAATCTAAATCTTCAGCATAAATAATTTCTTATAACAACTCCCTCAAAACACATTCTCTTTCTCTCTCTATCTCTCCTCTACCACCCCCGTGTGTGTGTGTCGGGGCAGGGGGGTCTGTCTCTCTCTCTCTCTCACACACACACACACACACACACACACACACACGGAGCCTAAATAAGGTACACTGTCTTTCAGTTCAGGGACTTGGAATTGTGTCTCCACCTATTCTCACTCTTCTTTAAGGTTTCATCTGCCCAGAAACCTCTCCTGACCTCTCTGGGGTGTTTTACACGCTCTCTATGCTCTCCGTCCCCCATGGCACCTTTTGCTCACTTCTATTTTTTGCATTCGTCATTGCATTATAATCAACTGTGGATCGTTCCTTTTTCCTCTTCATTGATTTCAAGAAAAGCACCTTAGTATTTTTAAACTCCCAATGCCTAATTTAGTTTCTAAAATAAGAGGTCCTCTATATGTGCCAATGGATTGATTTAAAACAATTTTATCTATGACACCAGCCTAAAATTATTTAATGAAAGCAGAAGCCATCATTTTATTTGATATTCCAAATGGTAAATATCTTTATTATCTATCAAAATGTCTATCAAACTCTATTCCACAGAATGTCAAGATTCCTTGAAAGAATCTATGGTCATCTTCTCTACATATTTGTTCAATAAATATTGAATGAATGAACAGATGAATGAATGAGTAAAAAATATAGAAGGAGATATGAAAAATAGCATAATTGATCCTAGGTGCTTGAAATCCTTTTCTGAAAGACTTTGAGAGTATAAACAAGGAAAACATCTTTACTTCATTATTTGTGGTTTAATTGCTTTGTTGTTTTTCATTACAAACTTGTAATTTATAATTCCTCATAATATTTTTGTCTAATAAGACTTTAAGCTCATTCAGAACTTGGACCATGTCATAGATTATTTAATGTCCTCAAAGTTCTAAACATAACACTTAGTACAGAGCAGGTGCTTAAGAAATTCACTAAGGCAGAATTACACTGAAATGCATATCAATTCATTTTCTTAAATGACGTTGAATAGCTTCACATATAAAGAGTATTTTGCATAAATTATATCTTCAAATCATACTTGCTATTTTGATCATTACAAATAATGTCACATCTAGAAAGTACAAGTATCAGTATTATGAAATTTTTAATTGTTCCCAATATGTTGTATTATTTAAAATTCCTCCATTAACTTTTTTAAATAAAGGAGACAAAATTGACTGAAAAAGTAATAAAATTTAAAAAAGGCAAAATGGCTTTTAACGAGCAACTCTTCAAATGTCAGGTTAGGAAATTTTGTCTTAATTGGAAGCAGGGGAGCAAGTTTTAAAAGGCTTTTAAATGAGGTTTTGCACAAAATATGTGCTTACATTCAGAAGAACCAGAAAAGTTCATTTGGCACCAACATTTCACCTAAAATCCATAAAAACATCAGTTAGCTCTACAGAAATCATGGCACACTTTACTTTCTGAGAACAAAGGTCTAGAACCACCAAACCCATTTACTAGCTAGCTAACCTTGGAAAGGCACTTAATCTCTTGGTGTCTCTATAGTTTCCCCACCTCTAAAGTGGGGATAATAAAACCTGCCTCCTAGAATTATTGTGAAAATTAACTGAGATAATATGTTTTAACACATTTAGAAGTGACTAGCCCATAATACGCACATGTAGATGCTAGTGATCAATATCATAGAAGGGACATTCTATCTGAAAACTATTTTTGTATCTAACAGAAGATTAAATTCAGAGGAAAAGAGGATTTTACCACAGGAGGTGCACTGTGAATTTTCCCCAAATGCTTATTTCTCACTTCCTGTCCTCTGAAAGACTGTCTTATCTATGAACCAGGAAAACTTGAGAATAAAAATTGGAATGGAAGATTTATTTCATGAAATCCCGACAAAAAATTATTCATAAGCATTTATAAAGAAGAAAATGATGGGAAAGCAAAACACAACCAAAATCAAAACAAAAGGTCTGCTTAGGGCAGAGCACAGAAAAAAAAATCCACCAAGGTCCACGTCTCCTCCCTGGAGCCCTCCCTACTGCACTCTCAGGTCAGCATCCAGGCGCAGAGCATCCATCTGGAAGCCCACACTTCACAACCCAGCACTGACACCAGATGGCACGGCACGAAGACTCCATTTTTGAGTGCAAAGAATTTTGTAAGTCAGACAGTGAAACATTCTGAGGAAGCACAGCTCTCTATAGAATTCCACACACCCAAGTCTCTGACCCACAGGTCAAAGAAAGTCTCTAAAAAACTGCTATCTTGGTGCACATACTGCACATTTGGTCTCATTCCAGAACACCCTGGAGAAGCACTGGGCATGACAGTTTCCACAGTAAGAGAAGTTAGCCAGGAAATGGGGAGTAAATATGGAAAGGTTACAGCACAGTATCTCACTGCACACTGGAAAGTGCTAGACAAAGGAATTCTTTCACTAAGAAACTTTTTATTGAGAGTTTATCTTTGAGGCACAGCATATCCTAGGTAGCATGCAGAGGTGAACAGACAACCTCTGCCATTGTGGCCCTTAGATTCCAGATGAGGGAAGAAACTAGGCTAATAAGTAAATGTATAATATAGCATCACAGCACATGGTGGTTGGTTGTGTCATTCTGAAGATTAAGAGAAGACATAATGTGAAAATAGTGTAGCCTCAGTAGTCAGGGTTTAGAGCTGACAGGGTAAGTTCATACAAATACAGCAAGGAAAGGGTGCCAGTGAAGAAGGGGGGAAATCAGCAGAGAATGTGTCTCAAAGGTGAGCAAGCAGCTTTTTGAATAGGGAGAGTCCTATTGATATGATTTGGCTGCGTCCCTACCCAAAATCTCATCTTGAATTATAATCCCCACATGTCAAGTGTGGGACCAGGTGGAGGTAATCTGATCATCAGGGTGAGTTCCTCCGATGCTCTTTTTGTGATAGTGAGTCTCACAAGATCTGATGGTTTTATAAGCATCGGGCATTTCTCCTGCTTGTACTCATTCTGAAGAAGTGCCTTTTGTCATTATTGTAAGTTTTCTGAGGCTGCCCCAGCCATGTGGAGCCCTGAGTCAATTAAACCTTTTTTCTTTATAAATTACCCAGTCTTGGGTATTTCTTCATAGTAGTGTGAGAATGGACAAATACACCTATAGTCTTCATGTCCGAGCCAAAGTGCCTGGTCAGGCACAAAGCAGCCCTCAATCCATGCTTATTGGATGAATCCATTTCATAAACCCAATCTAAATCATAAGCTTCTGCAAGATCTTCCTGCCCACCAAACACTTAAAGGCATTGAATACATTTTTAATGAATGGCAGCTGGAACACCGTTTGGGCATCCCAAATTACAGCACCCCCCCAAAAATAAAAACATGCAAAAGTTTTGACTACTAAAAGTTAAGATACCTAAGCTTTCTCTCTCTCATGAGAGAGGAAAAACTGTCTACCTCACTGGCATATTCACTGTATTCTGTGTCTTAGGTTTTCTCAGTAAGAAATGGAACTGAAATTTCAATCCAGATTCCAAAAGCACAATTGAAAAACAACATTAGTAGTAAAGAAGGTATCTGAGGGAATTTTGTGCCTAAAACAATAAATATTTAGCCCCAATAAATCAATCAACTCCTTGAAATGCTATGCCTTTGAACATAATGATTTTGTAGCACTAAGTAAAATACAGGTATATTTAATAAGTAGCTATAAATACTCTCTACACACTAAACTAAATGATACCGTGTAGCCATAAGAAGCTTGCTTAACTAAGAAGAAAAAATAACTTTAAAAGTTAACAGGGCCTGCAACAGAATCCAAGACAGCACTAACACTTGAGATGCTGCTGGCACGACGGGTAAACACTGGCATCAAAGCCAAGTCAAAGTAGGTCAAGTGCTCATGGGGCTGGCCTTGTGCTCCATTGTTGGAGCCATCAACATGCCCAGCACACACCTTGTAAAGGAACACTGTGTCACTAACAGGCAGGTATAAATCCAAGAAGAGAGAAACAGGGCAACCACGCTGCACAGACTCCAGTTGCCTCCAAACTTGAGAGGAGAATGCCCATCAACGGGAACTGAACAAGTATATCCAGGAAACCGGATTGATGGGAGATTATCAGTAAAGTCTCCTGCAGTCTCTTGACCATTTGTGGTAGAAGAAACCGATATAAGCAATGCTTTCTTAACAACACAACCAGCCTGCCCCAGGGAGACACCTCAGGGAAATGTTCCATTTGAACTAGTATTTTCTGTCCTAATTAAAAGATATTTCCAGCAAATCCCTTTGTCTTTCTTCTCATGTAAATAATAAAACCCAGGGGAGCTGCCTGGCTTCCTCTTCCAAGCAATGGCTACTTGTAACAGTAAGCCTGCATCCTTTGGACTATAAAGTTTCATTCGGCATGTTATAGTATACACAGCACTTTCACATACATTAGGATGTTTAATCTTTCTGATAACTCTGTAAAATTATTTCAAGCTCCACTTTATAAGGAAGCTGAGGCCCCAAAATGAACTAACATAGACCAGAACTCAGATCTGGATCAATCCTTCCTCTTGCCAAAGATAATCCTCATGGCCATGTTGATTAAAAACTATAACAATTTAAAAATTCTAACCAGTTTTATTATCACTATAGGAAAATCAACTGATTACTTTTCCTATCTACAAGTTAGGCTAGACTGTGCAGGAACCTCAGAGGAGCAATCATGAAGGAGAGAAGAGAAAGATTTGAGGTAAAGCTTGACAACCCCTAAGAACCACAGCAGAAAACAGACAAATTGTGAGCCTTGGGAAATTGGAACAAACCTCTTCAACGTGAATTTGATTTGGCATGGGGCCTCTGACCCTTTCTGATTCAATCTCTGAAAGTTCTCTTTGTATTTTTCCATTTTACTTCCTGCTCACTACTTCTCTATCCAAATGAATCCCTGGTGTTTGATTGCAGTGATTTACCTAAAACTGGCAATAAAAGGTGTTCATGTGCCATGTCATTTAGTATATAAGGAACAGTCAGTTATTAGAATTACTAAGAGAGTACTGATTTCTAGAGCAGTAAGGTGTGAATTCCCTGTAGGCCGCTGACATTTGCAACCATCCGGGCCAATGAAGCAAAATTTGGGGAGGGGAGTGAGTATTACCTCAATAAAGCAACTCAAAATTGGAATAAACCTACACAAAGTCAAGGCTGAAAGTGAAACTGAATCAGAGCATATTGCATTTGCTTGCTCAGAGAGCACTAATGAATACACAACTGGACTTTCATGGTATAAAGTTTCATCGGTGCTTTTAAAACAGTAGCAAAACATCTAGTGAATCTCAGAGGAACATCTGGCACAGGAAGGGGTGAAAGGGCCGCCACAGCTCATTCTGGAATTCTACCTGAGGTCATGCTGAGTTGTAAGCAATGAAGTCATGTTCATAGAAAAACTTGGGGAAAGTTAGCAGTGGGTAGATGAAATTGGGGACTTTCTGAAAAGTTGAATAGGCCATCTCAATATTGTCATCAATTAGAAGGTCAATGTTAATATCAATAAGATTTAAAAATCACAATGCAGTACTTAAGTCAACTTTAAAATTCAGCAAGGACTCAAGATTTCTACTTTAAAGAGAAGTTATCTAATGTGAAAACAAGCCATGGCAACAAAATTAACAGAAATGTTGATAGAAACATAAACATATGTAGTTCTCTTCTCAAAAGGCAAGGTTCCCAGTGCTTTCAATTTTTTTTTTTTTTGAGACGGAATCTTGCTCTGTCACCCAGGCTGGAGTGCAATGGTGTGATTTTGGCTTACTGCAACCTCCACCTCCTGGGTTCAAGCAATTCTGCTGCCTCAACCTCCCAAGTAACTGGGACTAAGGTGCACACCACCACACCTGGCTAATTTTTGTATTTTTGGTAGAGACAGGGTTTCACCATTCTGGTCAGGCTGGTCTCAATCTCTTGATTTCATGATCCACCCTCCTCAGCCTCCCAGAGTGCTGGGATTATTTGCATGAGCCACTGTGCCCAGCCCTACTTTTGAAAATTTTTCATCAGAAAATAACTAGTATAAAAATGAAACAGTCAATATTCCCTTCTTCAACCCTCTACATACCCAGCTCCTTAAATTTAGCTCAAACCTTACCTATGCTGCTGCTCCTTCCCTGAATTACCTCCTATAACCCTTATCTCCTCACTCAGCTGATTGTTTGAGTCACTCTTTAAAAAACAATAATGTCTTGCTTAGGACACTCCCAGTCTCTAATGGGCCAAAGCCATATTTTCTAAGAGCCTGGCAAAATAATTTACATGTGTTTAGTGTTTGAAATGTGTGGACTGTAGATCAAATTGCTTTTATTTTTAACCACAAGGAAATGAAATAAAGATTACAGAGGAACCAGAAGCTTTTGGATTTAGGGTGAAACATTGCTAAGTCAAAATGATGCATTTTATCCAAAGTCAGCATGTCAAAATGACATTGTCATCTATGATCTATAATTAGAGATGTTTGGAGAAACCAAACTCTGTCATGATTCCTTTTGCATTCTTGCTCATTTTATTCCCTAAAGTATACTAAACTGACTTTCAAATTTAGCGTGATGATTATTGAGATCAACATGATTTTTAATGGTTTCAAAAACTTCAGGAGTGTAAGAGTCACAGTACATTCACTTTTGTTGTGTGTGACAGGGTCTCAATCTGTCACCCAGGCTGGAGTGCAGTGGCAGGATCATAGCTCACTCCAGCCCTGAACTTCTGAGTTCAAAGGATCCTCCCATCTCAGCCTCCTGAATAGCAGTGCCCGGCTAATTTTCTTACTTTTATTTTTGTAGAGATAGGGTCTTACTTTTTTGACCAGCTGCTTTCAAACCCCTAGGCTCAAGCAAGCCTTCCACCTCAGCCTCCCAAAGTGCTAGGATTACAGGCAGGAGCCACCACACCTGACTCATTGACATCTCAAGTATTTATTGAGCCTTCATTCCCTGTGCAGAAGGCTGGATAGAATGATTAGTATTTGCATAGCACTTTAGAGTGTGCAAAGCGCTTCCCCAGACACCCTCGCCTTTGACCCTTATCGGGGGAACCTGCCCCTGATAATTCAACATATTTTCACATAGGTTCTTTTCTATTTTCCCTAAGTGTCGGCCAGTCTGAGAAATAAAGGGAAAGAGTACAAAAGAGAGAAATTTTAAAGCTGGGTGTCCAGGGGAGACATCACATGTCAGCAGGTTCCATGATGCCCCTCAAGCCACAAAACCAGCAAGTTTCTATTAGTGATTTTCAAAAGAGGAGGGAGTATACGAATAGGGTGTGGCTCACAGAGATCACATGCTTCACAAGGTGATAAAACGTCACAAGGCAAACGGAGGCAGGGTGAGATCACACGACCACAGGACAGGGCAAAATTAAAATTGCTAATGAAGTTTTGGGCACGCATTGTCATTGATAACATCTTATCAGGAGACAGAGTTTGAGAGCAGACAACCGGTCTGACCAACATTTATTAGGTGGAAATTTCCTCATCCTAATAAGCCTCAGAGTGCTACGGAGGACCAGGGCTTATTTCATCCCTTGTCTACAACCGTAAAAGATAGACATCCCCAGAGCAGCCATTTTAAAAGCCTACCCCTAGGCACACATTCTCTTTCTCAGAGCTGTTCCTTGCTGAGAAAAGAATTCAGCGATATTTCTTCTATTTGCTTTTGAAAGAGGAGAAATATGGCTCTGTACTGCCTGGCTCTCAGGCAACCAGACCTGATGGTTATCTCCCTTGTTCCCTGAACATTGCTGTTATCCTGTTCTTTTTTCAAGGTGCCCAGATTTCATATTGTTTAAACAATTTGTGCAGTTAAGGTAATCATCACAGGGTCCTGAGACAACATTCATCCTCAGCTTGTGAAGATGATGGGATTAAGATATTAAAGTAAAGACAGGCACAGGAAATCACAAGAATATTGATTGGGGAAGTGATAAATGTCCATGAAATCGTCACAATTTATGTTCAGAGACTGCAGTAAAGACAGGCATAAGAAATTATGCAAGTATTAATTTGGGGAACTAATAAATGTCCATGAAATCTTCACAATTTGTGTTCTTCTGCCATGGTTTCAGCCGGTCCCACCTTTCGGGATCCCTGTCTTCCTGCAACAGACCCTCATGGCCACTTTGAAAGGTAGGTAGAGCAGCTATCAACAGTGACATTTTACAGAGTAGGAAAATAAAAAAGAGATTTAATAACTTGGCCAATGTCACAGGATCTACTAACAACAGAAAGAGAATCCAGACCAGGTGCAGTGGCTCACACTTGTAATCCCAGAACTCTGGGAGGCCAAGGTGGGCGGATCACTTAAGGTCAGAAGTTCAAGACCAGCCTGGCCAACATGGTGAAACCCCATCTCTACAAAAATACAAAAATTAACTAGGCACTGTGGTGCGCAGCTGTAATCTCAGCTACTCAGGAGGCTGAGGCAGGAGAATCACTTGAACCTGGGAAGCAGAGGTTGCAACAAGCCAAGATCGCACCATTGCACTCCAGCCTGGGTGACAGGAGCAAAACTCCATCTCAAAAAAACAAAGAAAAGAAAGAGAATCCAAATCTCAGTCAATAGTGCACTTTCCATTTTGTCTCTGAAGTGTTAAAATCCTTCAGATTTTAAGTGATTGAGTTCTAAGAATTCTAGGAATTCACAACTTTTATTGTTTTCACATTGAAGATGTTTTGATTTGATAATTTATAGTGATGTTACCACTTATTGACGACTCACTTAGTGCTTCTTAGGCCTTTTGTGCTGCTTGTTTGACAACATTGCTTTATCACTTTCCCTGAGCTGTCAAACATCCTGCAAACCTATTTCTTGCCATGCACATGCATCAATGCTTGACTAGATTCTGTGGGCAAAAGAAGCTAAATAATGAAACATAGCATACAAAGAAGGTCAAATGTAGCCAAACCAAATTATACCACATTATTTGCACACTGTTGACTCTGTTCATTTTAATATTTTTCCAACATAAATGTACGGCATAAAGGTCATTGTGGATAGGAGTCATAGTTAGCAATCTCTAAAAACTGGTTTGCCTGCATTCCTCAAAAATGACAGCTACGTGAAAGTTGTCATTCTATGGGTGGAGATTACTTCCAAAAGAAGAACAAGGAGCAAAAGAATGACATGAAGGAACAGGTGAGATTGGAGTGGATATTAACTGATCACATTCTGGTTTTCTTTTAGTGTCCTATAACTTAAGGAGGATGGCTGTTGGTTCATCCCAGATACAGAGCAGGTAATTTATTTCCTTGTATGATCCTCTCAAAAGCTCAAGAATTCTGGAATTCCTTCAGTGGGCTTTGGCTGGATCCAATAATAAATTGTTATACGTTTAAATAACTATTTTTAAATTATGTGTTACAAGACATCTACTGAAAATGGTAATTATCCAATTCTCCTAGCTATGGATCACTGTTTGATACTAATTAGTAATTTAAACATACTAAAGGAAACATTTTTATTTTGAGATAGCTACAGAATAATTGACTTTCCCCTGATTTGCCTTTTTCCAATTGGTAGAGTTTGAACCTATAAGATATATAACATATTCAAAAACATTAAAAACTGTGTATTTAACTATTAATAGCAGGCACTTACCACAGTAGCACAATATTTTTCTTTGTTTTCTATCCTTTGACTTACGCTTAGAGAGAATAATTTATTGTCAATGCAACCAGTCAACTCCTGGCTCTACTGAAAATAAAATGAAGATGACACTTTGCTAAGACAATGAATCATTAAAATATTCTGCCATGTGCTGGGCACAGTGGCTCATGCCTGTAATTGTAGCACTTTGGGAGGCCGAGGCAAGCAGATCACTTGAGGTCAGGAGTTTGAAACCAGCCTGGCCAACATGGTGAAACCCAATCTCTACTAAAAATATAAAAATTAGCTGGCCATGGTGGCGGGCACTTGTAATCCCAGCTACTTGGGAGCTGAGCAGGAGAATCAATTGAACCTGAGGGGTGGAGGTTGCAGTGAGCCAAGATCACACCACTTCTCTCCAGCCTGGGCGAAAGAGCGAAACTCCATCTAAACAAAACAAAACAAAACAAAAACAGTTCTGCCATAAAGACAGATTCAAAAGTGCTCATATTAAATAAGGAGCCAAATCATATAAGATACTTACAAATACCTAAAAATGTGAGTTCAGTTTCTCTTACAAGGCCAGGAAGGTGAGTATGCATACTGTGGATACTCATGCAGCTAAATGAAGAGTACCGACCAGGAGTTGTCCCATAATCACACATGTGCAGACTTAAAAAGTCAGCCAGCAAACCGGAAGGACTGGCTGCTGCCTCTATCTACTAAGGTCATCCTCCCTCTGAACTCTGGAAACAGTTCACCTCTCCTATGGCACTATGGCTTTCCACCTCCTATTGGAGTGATTGGCAAACACGTCTTAGGTCTTGTACTGGATTTTAAGAGCCTTGGAGGCAGGACCCATGTTTAATTGATGTCCGTGTCCCCAGCCCAAGCGCAGTATCTTGCCCCCAATTTGTGATGAGTGAATATTTGTTGACCGTCTGAAGCCTCATATAAAGGTCTTGGTGCTCCTCTTGCAAAGCCTCTCCCAGGTTCTCACTTTTGCCAGTTGGAAGTGAAAAGAATAGAGAGTCCCTGTAGTTCTACACAAATTGCAAGCATCCTTCTAAATGAAGCACGCAGTTAGATAAAGGTAAGCTGTGTCTTCTTCTCAAGATCTGGGTTCCTGTGGACATCAAGGAAGCCAGAAGCACTGAGTGCACAAAGAAAGATGTTTCTATGGTTCCCAGGTTTCTCAATGATTAGCAGAGTGACTCAGACAATATTAAGTATAGGGCTCATTTCATTTCTATTATGAATCCTCCTGTATACAAGTTTTAGAGTTTCATAGTTTATCCATGTCATTTTCTCAAAATTGTAGACACACATGGCCAAATTCTGGTCTTTAATGCATACTCACAGTTGCTATTACATTAATCAAGAGTTGTGTTCATGCATTGAACTACTGAATTTACTGCCACAGAATATTTCTTAACTTGATGCTACAGTTGCACCTGTCTTAAATATTGTTGAAACAGGACAAATGGTTCCAGTACAGAAAATATCAAGAAAGAACAAAACTAAAAACCTAAATTCATGCTCAATTATTTTAAAAACAAATTTACAATTCTTCCACAAACAAAACTGAAATATCCCTTTTGTATTGCACTTTCCTTAGATCCTAGTAATTAAGAACAAAGATAATTGCTGAGTGTTCTGGAAAAACTCACTTTAAGTTAAGGATAGCAAAAAATTCACTTTAAGTTAAGGATAGCCAACACAGATGTTGCTTATCAACCTTTTCTGCTGAATCTCAAAATCATTCTCAACATAAGCTCCAAGAATCCACTATTTAAAAATGTACCTTGATGATTAAGATAAAACCTCTTCGCTGCCTTTGCTCTAGACTTGATCTTAGCTTTTTTTTTTTTTTTTTTTTATACTTTAAGTTCTAGGGTACATATGCATAACGTGCGGGTTTGTTACATATGTATACTTGTGCCATGTTGGTGTGCTGCACCCATCAACTCGTCAGCACCCATCAATTCATAATTTATATCAGGTATAACTCCCCAGTGCAATCCCTCCCCACTCCCCCCTCCCCATGATAGGCCCCAGTGTGTGATGTTCCCCTTCCCGAGTCCAAGTGAACTCATTGTTCAGTTCCCACCTATGAGTGAGAACATGCGGTGTTTGGTTTTCTCTTCTTGTGATAGTTTGCTAAGAATGATGGTTTCCAGCTGCATCCATGTCCCTACAAAGGACGCAAACTCATCCTTTTTTATGGCTGCATAGTATTCCATGGTGTATATGTGCCACATTTTCTTAATCCAGTCTGTCACTGATGGACATTTGGGTTGATTCCATCCTTTCCTTACTCCTTATACGAAGATTAATTCAAGATGGATTAGAGACTTAAATGTTAGACCTATTACCATAAAAACCCTAGAAGAAAATCTAGGTAGTACCATTCAGGACATAGGCATGGGCAAGGACTTCATGTCTAAAACACCAAAAGCAACGGCAGCAAAAGCCAAAATTGACAAATGGGATCTAATTAAACTAAAGAGCTTCTGCACAGCAAAAGAAACTACCATCAGAGTGAACAGGCAACCTACAGAATGGGAGAAAATTTTCACAATCTACTCATCTGACAAAGGGCTAGTTTCCAGAATCTACAAAGAACTCAAACAAATATACAAGAAAAAAACAAACAACCCCATCAAAAAGTGGGGAAAGGATATGAACAGACATTTCTCAAAAGAAGACATTCATACAGCCAACAGACACATGAAAAAATGCTCATCATCACTCGCCATCAGAGAAATGCAAATCAAAACCACAATGAGATACCATCTCACACCAGTTAGAATGGCAATCATTAAAAAATCAGGAAAGAACAGGTGTTGGAGAGGATGTGGAGAAATAGGAACACTTTTACACTGCTGGTGGGATTGTAAACTAGTTCAACCATTATGGAAAACAGTATGGCAATTCCTCAAGGATCTAGAACTAGATGTACCATATGACCCAGCCATCCCACTACTGGGTATATACCCAAAGGATTATAAATTATGCTACTACAAAGACACATGCACACGTATGTTTATTGCGGCACTATTCACAATAGCTTTTTTTTTTAATCAGGAACACCTGTAAAGTCTATGAACCTTGTATCCAGAAAAATTCACATATGTGAAAAACTATTATCATACTAAAAGTTTTTATACTGTTTTAGGTAATTTTTTGGCAATTCTGAAGCTTGTCGATTAATCTTTAGATTCGTCAACTCATGAGAAAAATATTTGCACTGGACCATTTGTTTTCTAAGAAAAAACACAAAATTCTAGAAAGTCTAAATCAAGACAACTACTTGATTTCTCACTTTCTTCCGCAAATTTCCCCTCATTCCCTTCCGCCTGGAAATATACCTGTATACATATCCACAGAGATATCAGCATAAACATCTAAGATTTACAGCAATTTCTTTCTAAGTGGTCACCAGCCAAAGAACAAGTCAAATTCTCCAAAAGTAGGTGAGAGTTGCTTACCATTGATATTCCCTGAAGTATCTCCCACAGTCTCATCAGAGGTGGAGGAAACCATGTGGGTGGACAACACATATGTTTGTGATGTTACAATGGCAATTGTGAATGACCTGGTAAATATCATTTATGGATAACAAAGATCATCTTTTTTTGTTGTTGTTTAAATGTTATCTTAAAATATTTTTAAAATGTAAAGTAAGTGTTACCCTGGATCCAGATTTATCTTTTTTTTTTTCTTCTTTTCTTTTTTTTTTTTTTTTTTTTTTTTGGGATGTTTTTCTCTCTTGTTGCCCAGACTGGAGTGCAATGGCGATCTCGGCTCCCTGCA
>NC_045438.1:47562350-47569271 GCF_002776525.5 Piliocolobus tephrosceles
TTTTTTTTTTCTTCTTTTCTTTTTTTTTTTTTTTTTGAGACGGAGTTTCACTCTTGTTGCCCAGACTGGAGTGCAATGGCGATCTCGGCTCCCTGCAACCTCTGCCTCCTGGGTTCAAGCAATTCTCCTGCCTCAGCCTCCTGAGTAGCTGGGATTACAGGCATGCGCCACCGTGCCTAGCTAATTTTGTGTTTTTAATAGAAATGGGGTTTCTCCATGTTGGTCAGGCTGGTCTCGAACTCCCGACCTCAGGTGATCTGCCCACCTTGGCCTCCCAAAGTGTTGGGATTATAGGCATGAACCACTGCACCCACCTGATTTATCATTTAAAAGTATCGTAGCCAGGCATGGTGGCTCACGCCTGTAATCCCAGCACTTCGGAAGGCTGAGGAGGGTGGATCACTAGGTCAAGAGATCGAGATCATCTTGGCCAACATAGTGCAACCCTATCTCTACTAAAAATACAAAAAATTAGTGGGGCGTGGTGGCGGGCGCCTATAAGCCCAGCTACTTCGGAGGCTGAGGCAGGAGAATTGCTTGAACTAGGGAGGCAGAGGTTGCAGTGAGCTGAGATCACGCCATTGCACTACAACCTGGGCAAAAAGAACGAAACTCTGTCTCAAAAAAAAAAAAAAAAAAAAAAAAAAAAGTATCACAAGTGCACCAAGAAAATTCAACTGTTTTCATCTTGAGACTTTCATATGACCTCGGACCATTTCCTTGATTTACAGGTGCTAATTAACCCATTGATAATTTCTAGCTGACAAGCAAGCTGGGGCTCTACAGACAAGCAGACATCACATTGTTGTATTGTTAGAATGTAAGCTCTGCCACAAAGCATACAGAAAATGTGGGTGCTCTTCCTCATTACTAGTTTTTGGATCATAGTGACCTATTAAGTTTCATCTGTATTAAATTTCACACAGGATACAATACTAAGTTTCATGTTAACAGCTTGACACTGTTATTCATGGGATGTCCTAGATAATATTCTAGCTTCCTTATTTTTCTTTCCCTTCTACTGTTGTTCCTTCTCCCTCCTCATTCCCATTCTTTTTTGTAAATCATTCTTCTGTTCTGAGCAGATGATCTTTTTTTCATATTACATTTCAGCAAGGCAATACAAATAATAGTGCGGCTTACAAGATTCACTATAACTACCAGATTTTCTCTGACTGCCAGTCAGTTACCTATGGCCTCTTGTTCCTTTTGAAACTGTCTCCATTGCCTGATAGGGTATTCCTACCTCAAAGAAGGATAGATGAAAGACAACCCTGGAAATTTTAATCCAGAGGTGTTTTAAAAATTAAATGAAATTCTAGATAGATTTTGAAGCAATCCCAGTAGAGAGTATAGTTTTGAAAGCCAAGGGGCTATCACTTGAAAGAGCCAGATATTTTTGAGAAAGTGAGAGGAGAGTTTATTGAATTTATATTTAATTCTATGTTTGGCTTTGACAATTCAAGAACAAAATATAAATCAGCAGGCAAAGGTTTATACACAAACAATAGAGTTGAAAACAAAGCAGAAAGATTAAAGGGCAGTTTGCCTGTCCAAAATGAGACAAAATTGGGAGGATATGGCTGAAGAATAGACATATAGATCAGTGGAACAGAAGGGAGTGTACAGAAATAAACATACACTCATGTCCAACTGATGTTTGATAAGAGTGCCAAGTCCATTCAGTGGGAAAAAAATAATCTCTTCAACAAATGATGCTGGGGCAACTGACTTTCTACATGCAAAAGAAATAAGTTCTACCTCATATGATACTCAAAAATTACACAATACTCAAAATGAATCAACTAAATATAAGAGCTAAAATCATAAAACTTTTAGAAGAAAATATAGGAATAAATGTTCATGACCTGAATTTGGCAAAATATTCTTTGATATGACATCAAAAGCATAAGCAAAAACAACAGAAATAGGTAAATTGGACTTCCTCAAAATTAAAATACTTTTGTGCAACAAAGAACATCATCAATAAAATGTACACAACCTACAAAATGGGGGAAAATATTTTCAAATCTCATATCCGATGAGCTAATATCCAGAATATTTATTAAACTCCTAAAATACAACCAAAAAAAGAAAAAAGAAAGAAAGAAAGAGAAAGAAAAAGAACCCAATTTTAAAATGGTCAAAGGACTTAAATAGATATTTCTCCAAAGAAGATATACAAATGTCCAATAAATATATGAAAAGATATTCAACATTCTCTGTCATTAGGGAAAGGAAAATTGAAACTACAATAAGATACTATTTCACATTTACTAGCATGGCAATAGTTTAAAAAACAGAAAACAAGTGTTAGTGAGGATACAGAGGAATAAAAACTCTCATACTTTGCTGGTAGGAATGTAAAATAGCACAGCTGCTATGGAAAGTAGTTTGGCAGTTCCTCAAAAAGTTAAACATAGAGTTACCATAAGACTCAGCAATTCCGTTTTAGGTACAATACCCCCGAAAACCAAAAACAAAAACTCAAACAGATGCTTGTGTGTTGATATTCATTGCAGCACTATTTACAGTAGCCCAAAGGTAGAACAACCCAATGGCCATCAATAGCGCTGTGTGTGTGTGTGTGTGTGTGTGTGTATGGGTTATATATGTGTGTGTATGTGTGTGTGTGTGTGTGTATATATATGGGATATATATATATATGAAATATTTTTCAGGTATAAAAAGGAAAGAAGTTCTGATACACACTACAACATGGATAAACCTTGAGAACATTAAGCTAGGTGAAAGAAGCCAGATAAAAACGGACAAATACTATGATTCCATTCATATGAAATATCTAAAATAGGCAAATTTATAGATACAGAAAGGATATCAGATGCTGCTTGGTCCTAGGGTAGGAAGTAATGGGGAGTTATTGCTTGATGCCAGCAGAGTTTCTGTTTAGAGTGATGACAAGGTTTAAGAAGCAGATTGTGGTGATGCTTCCACAATAGTGTGAATAGAATTAATGCCACTGAATTGAACACTAGAAAATTGTTAAAATAGCAAATATCATGTGATATAACAGTGTAGATAGCAGTGTGGTTGTACATAGAAGACACACAGTCCGACTACTTCTCCATCATCTCTCGGATGCCAGCCTGGATGAATATGAATGACCAAAGGCCAGTGGAGACCGCAACTCTCCCTGGAAGCCAAAGTACATGAACGCCTGCCTACACAATGGACCAGGCTCCACTCCCTGATGCCAAGTCCTTCTCCCATGATGTTCTGACAATACGTAATCCTTTCTCTTCTACTTTAAGAGAGGATAGAAAAGAGTGGGTGAGGCAAAACCTAAATTTAACTGAGCATCAAAAATACTCTGAAATGCTAAAAATGCAAAAAGAAAAAAAATCTAAATCTCCTCCCTGGAAAGTACTGAACCATTCCAGCATCCCTGGTTTATGCAGTAAGCATTGAGCAAAGCCTAGTCTGGCAGAAGAATGTTGTAAAAGAGCTGCTAAGAGTTTTTAAAAGGCAAGATCTTCACCTTTTGCTTTGTATATAGGAATGTTGTGAATAATAATACACATCTTAATAGGCTTGTGAGGTTTTAAGAATCAGAAAAGGACAGGTAGGGGGTCAAATTGTTGCTTCAAGAGTCAAGACTTGACTATGTCTCATTGCCACTTGATCTTGACAATCTGGGGCTCAAAAGTGGGGCCATGACTCTGCAGAAAGGAAGGCTTTGGGGAGAGGACCAAGAGAGTTATGTGCTACCTTCCTGTAAAAGCTGCTGTGCCTCTTTTCTTTTTCCCTATTAAGAAAGCTGTTCTTGCCTTCATGTCTGAGTCACCTAGGAAATCTTGAATCAAAGGAGACCCTTCAGAAAAATAGTGCTCCTAGCTGAGAAAAGAGAGAACTTTACCCAAAAACCAAGTTTCCTACCTAACCCTTAATGCCAGGAAAAGAAGATGAGATGATCCCACATTCATGTACTGCTCAAACTGCCTTTGCTAAAATTATGGCAGTGAGAAAATTTTAATGGTGAAGGAGATCTGATCCAACCCACCTCCAACTTGCCTTTAACTTCCAAACTGCACTCAGTCGTTCCTGGGCATGGGCCAAGTTAACTTTGAGAGAAATTGTTTATAGTTTACATAATAGCCCTTTTCAAAAACTAAACCGCCTTTGTAAAACTAAAGAAAGACCACCAGGTTAGGAGGATGAAGGGAGCTCACATACTGCTATGGTGTCAGCTTAAATGATTGCCAGTCATTATTCCAAAAGTCACAAGATGTACAACTTCCCCAATTACTCCTGCAGATAACATAACTACTGAAGAACCTAGGACTGGCCTTTTGAGATCTTTTCAGATTTTTGCATTTCTCACTACCAATGGCTCCACCTGAACCTGCCAATTGGTTCTGTGGCCCCACCCAGAAGTGAACTCAGCCCACACAAGGACCATTTTCCACATCCTTATGATTGCACCACCAACCAATCAGCAGCACCCACTCCCTAGCAACACTCCCTCCTCCTAAGCTAAGGAAAAACTCCTAAGTTTTTCAAGAGAAAAACTGTAACCTTGGGAATTTTCAAGGAGGCTGATTTGAGTAACAATAAAACTCCAAGCTCTTGTTCAGTGGGCTCTGATTGAATTAAATTCTTTATTGCAATTCTCCTGTCTTCATAAATCAGCTTTTTCTGGGCAGTGGGCAAAACAAACTCACTGGGCAGTTGCCCTCCCTCATATGTGGGAGTACACATCTGGAGAAAAGAGATGCTGGACAGATACTTCAATTCCATTTTCTTGAGTGAATAATGCCTGGATTGGGCGGGAGTATTCACCCATGTTTTTCACAGGGAAAAAGACATTTAGCATGGAGTTAAGTGTGCAGAAATAAAATTCTGTGAAAACCAGGCATTTTCTTTTCAGCATTTTGCTCATTGTCCTACAACCTTTTATGTACTGAATCACTTGGCATTTGTCTCCTCAGTGGAGAGATAGATGTATTTGAGAATATGAGCCAATTTAGTCTATACATAGATCTTGAAACTTAGAACAAAAACAATAGTTTTGAAAGCTAAGGTGGTTTTGACGTGCAAGAATCAAGATTTTTAAAAATAGAATAAAGGTTTTAAGTGCCAGAAGTTTGGCTTTAAACATAAAGAGCCAAAACCCTGACAGACTTGTAAGTGGAGTTGGAAAGATGATTGTCTCTTCAGTGCTTCCAACCTGTCAGAGAGAAAAGATTTCTGGGCTACTGAAGAAAAGTCTTTGGACATGGAAAAAAGAAACTAATTTAGTTAGCTTATTCTATGGTTCTCCAAGAAAGAGGGTCCTGCTCTGGCCCCCTAAAAAGACCTGAGCCTAGAGTATGGAAACATAGAAAAGCCAGGTAAGTTTGTGAGTATCTCAGAACAGAGAAGATGTGCGCCTCCCTTCCCAAACTGTAGCCTGGAGAGGCTTCAGAATTCATGAAGGAGGCCCTCCATCCAGCAAGATGAGGACTAAACTCTGACCTTTTTCTTTTTTCTTGCCCAAATTCCTATCTAAGGGGTCTGAGGAGTCATGTCCTGCAAACCATAAAATCTCATTAGATGGATTATTATGATCTCTATATTATGTGGCTTACTTTCGAACCTGACTCTAGTATAGCATCACATGACAGATAGCAGACCCTAAAGGAAATGAAAATATTTTACCCCAAAATGTATTTTTTGACATATTTTGAAATGGCTGTTGCAAGGCCAGCAGATTAAGGTAGGGCAAATTTGCATCTGTAAAGAAATTCCATTCATGCAGCCATGCTTCTCTATTCTATGACTTTCCTGGGTCTAGAAGAGACTGAGCGTCCAGCGCCTTCAAAAGTTTGAAAAGAAACACTTACCATCTATTCTCTGACAGTTGCCTCTTATGAAGCTTTATCTACACAATAAGAACCTTGGTCTCCACAACACCATTATCTTAAATCAGGCATTCTTTTCTACTGATTTCACATATTTAGGCAACAGCTTAACTCTCTCAACCTTCAACTGACTAATCCCTAAAACCAAACTCTGACTTACAAGCACACCCAGCCCCACTTTGAGATGTCCTGCAGTTCTGGACTGAACCAATGTATACCTTCCATGTATTTATTTATGATAATACCTGCAATTCCTGTCTCCCTGAAACCAGTTTGGTATTAAACCAAACTGTAATCTTATCACCACAAGCACACTTTCCCAGGATCTCTTGAGACTGTGGATCCCTGGCCCATGGTCACTCATATTGGCTCAGAATAAACCCCTTTAAATATATTTTGGCAGAAGGGGTTTTTCCATCATCAATGGCACAGGAACAGTAAAATGTTCATTGTTGACTCAGCAAGCTAGACGATGAGCCTACAAGCTGACTAGCGAAGTCATGGGCACCCCTAGAGCATTTTAAGGAAAACAGTTCCCTAGACCTCTAAGAGGAAGTCGGTCAGGTTGAGAGTGGGTCTTGCATTTCAAGGGAGGAAACTTTGGAGCACTTGGACCTGGTAATCAGGAATACAGGAAATCAGAAACAGACCAACCAACCACAAGGACCAGAGGACATACAAAGGGGACAGAGAATGCTCGCAGAGCAGATCTTCCCACTTCACTAATACAGTGGTCCTGATAAAAAACTCAAACACAACTCAATAAAGACCCAATAAGGGGAAGCAAAACAAACCTCGAATTGACAGAGTATATTAACAGATACTGGGTCATGACTTTGACCAAGCTCAGCTGGATGAGAGCAAATTTAGTTTCCTGCTATCTGATGAAAATGGCAACTCATGAAAAAATAAAAACCCTCAGATTTCATAGAAAAATTAAAATTAAGTATAGGCTTTCCAAATTCAAGTTTTTACCTTTGAAATTTCCACCAATTACATGTACATTTTTTCTTTTATTTATTTATTTATTTATTTATTTATTTATTTATTTATTTATTTA
>NC_045438.1:47569281-47674336 GCF_002776525.5 Piliocolobus tephrosceles
TTATTTATTTATTTATTTATTTATTTATTTATTTATTTATTTATTTAAAGAGACAGGATCTCCCTATGTTGCCCAGGCTGTTCTCAAACTCCTGGCCTCAAACGATCCTCCCACCTCAACCTCCCAAGTGCTGGGATTGCAGGTGTGAGCCACCACGCCCAGCCTATATGTACTTTCTAATCCTAATTATAACTCAGCCCTGGGATTACATCTCAAATTATTTTGGTCTGCCTTTTGTAATTATACTTGCAATCTCTTGGTTTACTTATCCTAATAGTTAACCATATCTATTGTATGTTGATTTTACTAATTCAGTTTTATAAAATGTTGCCCAAACTACAAGAGTTACCCACTGTGTGCAATTTTTGTTTAGGATTTTTTGAGTGAAGATGTTGGAAAATAGCTGAACAAAGATGCCTTGTGGATAAGCAAAACCCAGGGGACAGAGAGCTCCTGCCTGGTCTACTCTTCTGCCTGCATGACTAGCCTTAAGCTTAAGGAGAGAAGCTACCATACTTGTTTTTTCTTTTTGTTTTTAAGCCTTGCAGTAGTGCCTATAACAATAAATTACATATTATAGATGCTCAATTAATAGTTAAATGTAGGCCGGGCATGGTGGCTCACACCTGTAATCCCAGCACTTTGGGAGGCTGAGGCGGGTGGATCATTTGAGGTCAGGAGTTCAAGACCAGCCTGGCCAACATGGCAGAACCCCGTCTCTACCAAAAATACAAAAATGGGCAGGGTGTGGTGGTAAGTTCCTGTAGTCACAGCTACTGGGGAGGCTGAGACAGGAGAATCACTGGAACCCAGGAGGTGGAGGTTGCAGTGAGCCGAGATTACGCCACTGCACTCCAGCCCGGGTGACAGAGCAAGACTCCATCTCAAAAAAAAAAAAAAAAAAAAAATTTTAAATGTAGAATTTGTGTGAAAGTAATTGAATTGTTTAAATAAATTGGGGCAAGTATGACTTGTTTTCACTGCTTTTTGTACTTTGTCACTCAAATAGTATGTGTGAATGATTTATCTTCTCCAAGTTCACCAAATGAGTAACTGGCTAGGTCCAGGTATGTAGGGCATTAAGCTTAAATATTGAATATAAATACAGTATTTTCTAGACTTTCTAGACTCTTAATCTGCAAGTGGCTTCTATATTCTAACTGTAGAATTGGTTCCTTGAAGTTCTTTTAGTCTTGACCCTTAAATCTTGCTGAGCCTCCTGTGATGTTGTGGATGTTGTAGTAGTTAAAAAGAGCACACACAGCCTTTAGGGCACCTGCGTTCAAGGCCTGCTTTCCTAAGAGTCTGACCTTGAGAAAGTTACGCTATCACTTTGAGCTTTAAGTTTTTTATCTTTAAAACTAAAATAATATTACTACTTCATTAGGATGCTGTCCACATTCGATTAAAATTAAATTTTTTAAGTGCTTAGCATTTTAATCTGTAAAGTACATGGCAGGGCAAGCATTCAAGAGCTGGTAGCTACTGATGGCATTATTAGGCAAAAATAAAATGATCAGTTGCTATTCTTTAAATGTCTCAGAGATGAAGATTTCACTTGTCTACCTTTCCTGGGTAGATGTGAAGCAGAGGCATTTTTTCCCTCAGTTGTCATATATGTTATCATATGATACACATCTACACAGATCCTATACTATATCTAAAACTGATGGGTTTTATATTCCAAATGATTATCTAAGTGCCCCTAAAGCTATTCATGTATCATTATGCACCATACTGTCATCAAGCAGAGTCATTAAGTCAGCACACTTTTGTCTATCTCTCTGTGGACAGCATACCTTGGTCCATCTCTCTGCTATGCTTCATGGGTAAGCAGACAGAAGCCACGTTGTCTAGTGGCTTCAAATAAACTATCATACTAGTGAACACAGAAATATTTCAACAAACACTAAGTGAATAAGCAAATTTAAAAACTAAACAAGTATAAAGCATATTAGCATGTAGAAGCATCGGGCTCAGCAAAGGGCGGTTATCTTCTAAATAGGTCAGCCTGTAGGAAATAAAAACATCTTAACATTCTCCCAGCTGGTTTAGAAAATATGCAAGGAGCGAAACATGTGTGATTTGACTCTACTGAACTCCCTTCAATCCCTCTATTTCAGTTCCAAATACACTATAGACATTCAAGAAACACATAAAGAATAATTAAATAGTCAGACATGCTGCTATCATACTAATCATCTTGGAATACATGTGCACTTTGGCATTTTTTTTTTTCTGGGAAAGTGTTGAAACTATGTAAAGCATTACACCAATATGAAGCATTATTATTTTTCTTATTTCATGAAATTCAGCAATCTATATGCACATACCAGGGGCTACGAATGTTTTTACAATCCAGAAACAGACCCAGATGCTATTATTGCCTGCATCTTTGCATACATATCTCTGAGGTTGGCCTCATTTCTTAAATGTGGCAGCTACATAATGGCAGAGAAACTATATTAAAAGTGAAATTCATTCAATCGTCCAGATGTTCTCATTTGGTGACACCAAACAATGGAGTGATTGATTGATTAACTGAATCTTTCCTTTCTACTTGAATTTTTGGCATTATGTACGACACACTTAAATTTAATCCAACAGTTTGCAACATCAGCCTTGTATCCTTTCCACAAATTTGAGGTTATCCATACATGCTGAAATGGTAGTATCAATGTCACCATTTGGTTAGATACTTGTTGAGGGCATAAAGACCATGACATATTGAAAGGCTGTATTTTTCCTCTTTTCTAAGTAAATTGGTGTGTCTCTTTGGGGTAATATCTTCCCGATATTCTGGCAACCCAAATAAGAGAACTGATTCGTCTCTGTCACCTCTTTCCCCCACACTCCTTGTAGTGGTTTTGGGCTCCATCCCCATTTTACCATTCTTGTATATAATTTTCTAGTTTAAAATCTCATAATCTCCACCTTGGACTTTTGCCTTGGTTTCATAATTTTAAGAAGCAGTTCACTGCAGCATTTAAGAGTACATATTCTGCAATCAGACAGGCTGAAATCAAACCTGAGTCCACCACTTATTTGCTACAGAACCAGTATAGCTCTCTCATCTATAAAATGGGATTAATAATAATATCTACCTTGGATAAAGAAAAGGTGGTACATTTACACCATGGAATACTGTGCAGCCACACAAACAGAATGAGATCATGTCCTTTGCGGGAACATGGATGGAGCAGGAGACCATTATCCTTAGCAAACTAATGGCAGGAACAGAAAACCTAATTGTGCATGTTCTCACTTATAAGGAGAAGCTAAATGATGACAACTCATGGACACAAAGTGGGGAACAACAGACACTGGGGCCTACTTGAGGGTGGAGGGTGAGAGGAGGGAGAGGAGCAGAAGAAATAACTACTGGGTACTAGGCTTAGTACCTGGATGCCAAAATAATCTGTACAACAAACCTCCATGACACAAGTTTACCTATATGACAAACCTGCATACGTACCACTGAACTTAAAATAAAAGTTAAAAAAAAATAGGATCTACCTCTTAGAGTTGCTGTGAGTAGTTAATATGTGTCAAATATTTAGAATGTACTTAGGAAGTAAATACAGGCAAATGGTAGCCATTAAATTATCTTCTTTTGTTGCCATTGTCCCCATTCAATCATCTTTCCAAAATGAATTCAACTATGCTTTCCAGCTAAGAAACCTGTGATGATTCCTTGCTACTATAAATAATGCCATTCAAACTTTTCAGCTCCTTGACTTCTCCTAACACACTCGCTGTCCTTCAGCCACATTGGACTTTGCCATATTTTACCTACCCACATGCTTCAAGTCTCCCAGATTTGCTCACATGATTCCCTTTGATTAAAATACCCTTTCTTATTCTCTAACTAGTCATAGTCCATGCATCACACAAGGCCCAGTTCATATATCAAGTTCTTGGTGAAATCCTCCCTAAAATAACCCAAGCAGAAAGCATTATCCCCATGTGTGTTCTTTCATAGGATTTTGCTCATATATCAGTATGGGACTCATTCTTCTGTAAGATAGTATCGTTACTTGCTTATGAAATCGCTTTTGCCCTTAGGTTTTGTGTTCCCTGGGGACAAAGATTATGTCTTAATGATCTCTATATCTCGACAGTCTAGCATACTGCCTGATATAGTCTAGAAGCCAAATAAGTATTTATGAGAAAACAAAAGAGGGTTAGCATAATAAATATCATGAATAACAATCCCTTATCAGAAATCTTTTCTTTCACAAGATTCACATTGAGTCCTAAGTCCTTCAAGCAACCTTTCCATCTGCTCTGGCTCAAATGGCTTCCCTGACTTTGAACTTCTCTACTATTTGTTCTATCTGCCATTTATCTCCCACTTATAATATATTGCATTGTAATTTCAATTTCTTCTTTTCATGTATCATAACTCAGATGTCAGCTAGATCCTATCTAACCCTCAAGAGCTATCTGAGAGTGTCTCAAACCCCACTCCTGCCAGTCTTTGACATACAAGATTCCAATGAATTCCTGGGGGAATTCTGTGCTCACAGTCATCTCTGGCTCCGAAACCCTTCTTCTGTGGACTTAATTCAGATGTGGGTCATCTTCCTCTCCTATGCATGCTGTTTCTACTATACTGCTGTTCTAATTCTGCCTCTGGTCAGTCCAGAAGTGGAACTCAGCCCCTTTCCTGATGTCTATAAAACAAAACCAACCAAATAAGCAAATAAACCCCACTCACATAAGGTTTTGTGTAAATTACAAACTTTACCAAAAATTTCAAAAACAAAAGAGATTTACATCACAGTTATACAAATGCCCAGTCAGTTGCTATTTTGTACCATATTGATTCAGAAATATGTACACATACCCTATATCAAATGAACATGTATACCTTGTAGTCACAGATCTGGATTGAACAGTCATTACTAAATAACTGAGAACACAGAGCAAGGGTCTACTTCATAGCAATTCAAAAAGTGTAACACAATATTAAAATCTGGGGATTTATATCGGGGGTCTCACAGGCCATTTCACACTTTGTAGCTCCCATCTTTACTTCGTTGGTTTCTCTCTCTCTGTTCTCACCCATCCCCATCTGTCATCCTCAATTCCTCCCCCTTCCCTTCTGTGACACCTACTAGAAATTCTCATTTTTTTTTTTAATTCTGTTTGGTGGAGCAATTCAATTCCTTCCAGGTTTTAATCTCAAAATCAGCATCAGCCTTATATTTGCATATGCAAATACATCAAGGTGCTCAGCAAATTAAAATGGTGTCTCATGTAGTAGAATTCATTCTCCTTAGAAAACTGATACGTTTTAACCCAAGATTTGTTTTTCCTCTGTACCTAAGTATATTTAATTCTGCTAATTAATTTTAAATCCCTTAAGGTTCAAGCTAACCTTTGATTTCTCGAAATGTAGTTTTGTTGTTTGTTTGTTTGTTTGAGATAGGGTCTCACTTTGTCACCCAGGCTGGAGTGCCGTGGCGTGATCTCCGCCTGCAACCTCCGCCTCCCAGATTCAAGTGATTCTCCTGCCTCAGCCTCCCAAATAGCTGGAACTACAGGCATGTGCCACCATGCCTGGCTAATTTTTGTATTTTTGGTAGAAATGGCGTTTCACTATGTTGGCCAGGCTGGTCTCGAACTCCTGACCTCAGGTGATCAGCCTGCCTCAGCTTCCCAAAGTGCTGGGATTACAGGCATGAGCCACCACGCCTGGCCAAAATGTAGTATCTTTGAAATTATTCATTCATCTACTTGATAAATATTTGTTGAGCAGTTGCTACGGAAATGGTATTATAAAGTGAGCAATCGTCACTCTGTCTTCAAGATGCTCCTAGTAGGTAGGATCTACACATATGGAACAAAGAATTACACTGTCTTGAGGTAAGTGCCTTAAGATTGAAGTGCAGACCAGATTCTGTAGAACTACAGAGAAGGAAACCTCACTATAGTTTTCAACGTTGTGTTCATGCTAACATTTCTGTGACCCGTCACATTCCCCAAACAAGAACAGTAATTCCTTGGAGTGGAGATTCTTACCCTCAGTGGAAACCATGGGTTTGTAAGGAAAAGACACATTCTTTCTTAAAGGATATAATAGAATAGGACTGGAGTGTAACATAGAATTTTAACAAAGACCAGTGATTTTGATAAACTTGGTCAAGGAGTGTGCCCTGTGAGAATCAATGGTGTAAAACCTTTAAGATAAAATCAAATTAGAATACATTTTTTCAAAAATATATGTATTCCATAAAGTGAGGTGCATGAGATGTATTTGCATATGTGAATATATGTACCAGCAACTAGTGAATATATCTGCATGGCAATCTCTGTGATGCTTGTTTAACTCACTTGAAAACGGCTTGGGGCAGATCTGTTTCAGATGCCAATGTAATGAGGTCTCCAGGGTCTGGAACTGGAAATTACTAGAAATTTCACTTGAGAATATACTGAGTTATTGTGAATTGTTTTTGCTTTATGTAATGCTCAGAATGAGATTCAAAAAAAATAATTTTATAGTGATTTTTTCCCAAATGGGAGTATTGTCTCTCAGCTATTTTTAGGTCATTATTTTAAATTCCAAATATTGTTTTACTGATGTCTTTTTCAAGAAGAACCAGACATAGGTGGAAAGTTATTTATTAAATCCTTTCTCAAAAAAAGCAGCTTGCATATATTCTCCAGAGAATAATTTACTTTCAGATAGAAATCAACTAGTAAAACCATTGGAGCAAAAGTTTGTATTTCTTTTTAGATTATCTTCCTCTGCTTTCTAAAGTAGATCATTGCAAAGACTAGAGAAGAAATCACAATTCAAATCTGGACCACCATTTGGCCATTAAAAGAGGGAACAAAATACAAACAGAAAAGAGCAAGACACTTTTGCTTGAAAGAATCTGGCAGATCTTCTGCAAGCTCACAAAGCACGTCTCTGCAGAGGACCACTCTGCTGCTCTGCCTGGGCTTCAAACCAACCACCTACAGGTGGTAACTCAAAAATAAGCACCAGGTTAAATCTGTCAGAACATGTATTGACAGTTACTGATTTATGCGTACTCATTCTTGTATAGCCAAAAGACATACTAAAATTTTTATTATAAATACTAATCATTGCTCTAAAGTATGCAGCCTTTTCAGGCTATGTAATACATGGATAGTAAAGTGAAGAATTGAAACAATTTTCTGAACGGCTTAGATCATTACAGGGATTTTTTTTTTTTCTGCTATATCCAGAAGAAAGTAGGAGAAAGAAAATGTTACCTTGTTATTTTCTCTGCCTGGAACGTTCTTCTCCCCAGAAATGCCATGATTTGCTTCCTTCTATTTCTTAAATCTTCTCAACTATCAGCTTCTCAGTGAGGACTTTCCCAAGTAGGGCACATTGCAACCTCCCCCTGTCCATGGCACTCTCAGCCTTCCCCGATTTCTCTCCATAGCTCTTACATTTTCTAAAAAGGAACATGATGTACATATTTGTTTATTGCCTGTTTCTTTTTTCCAATAGAAATAAAAGTAGGAATTTATGTTTCTTTCATCCTTCTGCTCTATCTGCCAATCCCCAGCTCACAGTAGGTGCTCAAGAAACATGAGTAGTATAAATGAATGTATGGAAGGAATGATTGGCGCATCTTAGTTGGGTAAAGTTGCTGTGCCACTTGGCAGGTCTCAAATCTGTGGACGTCTTTCATCTTCCTTCTGCACACACACACAAAAAATTAACTACCCTGAGTAGGATTACACTTATCCATGAATTCCTATGAACTGCCCTCGAGGGCAGTATGTCTTCTTACTGTAACAGATAATGCAGTAGATGAGATTTTCAGAGTAAGTTGGCAGAGTGAAACCATCACAGATTCTCTCCCGGCACAACTAAAGACACTTACAAATTTTAGGTAAAACAAGACATAAAAAACAAATCGGGGACAGGCGTGGTGGCTCACACCTGTAATCCCAGCATTTTGGGAGGCCAAGGCTGGTAGATCATGAGGTCAGGAGTTTGAGACCAGCCTGACCAACACAGTAAACCCCATATCTACTAAAAATACAAAAATTAGCTGGACGTGGTGGCACACGCCTATAATTCCAGCTACTCAGGATGCTAAGGCAAGAGGATCACTTGAACCCGGGAGGTGGAGGTTGCAGTGAGCCGAGATTGCACCACTGCACTCCAACCTGAGTGACAGACACCATCTCAAAAAAAAAAAAAAAAAAAAAAATCAGTAGTCATCAAACAAAGGAAGAGATACAGTTTCTGCTCACTTTATGAGAAGCATGATCTCTATCCAGAATGTGACTCTTGTAAGGATAGCTTCCCCCTCCATAATGGTTAAGAAACCAACATGTTCAATTTACCAGTAGGTGTCTGGCTCTTTCCCTTAAAGAATGGAGCCATACTAGGAGCCCAGTATTGGCCTGTGCTGTAGATAGGTTTGACATTCAGCAATAGTGATAGCCAGATTAGCCTTGGGAAGGGGAAGTCCATTCTGTTGGGCCTGTGTATAACATACATATGTGTAATACTTCCAAAACAGGAAGAAGACTAAAGGCATCCAAAGCCAAAGAAAAGAAACATAAAAAACAACCAGTGTCTCTCCAGAATCAGTAAAAAAAAATCTCCATAGCTCACTCTTTGTGTCTTTTGTTGTTGTTCTTCCTGGCTGAGAATGAAGCTGCAGACAAAATGCATTCTATTCACAATCACCTAGAACTAATTATAGCCAAAGCAGAAGATCAAAAAAAAAAAAAAAAAAAAAAAATGAACAGAAGAGAAATAGAATAAGCTCCACTGATGGTGTGAGAAGCCCAGGGTGAGAAGCACCACAAAGGACCCCAGTTGCAGTGCTACCCTCTCCCAGCAAATGATAATGTTGTGGGTTCAGCCCACAAGTTTCACCTATTTTTTGGAAGTAGGAACAGCAGTTGAGGAGACACACATGAAGAGGCAGAAGTGCATCTTGTCTCTATGCAAACCACAGTTTCCAGGCTCCACCCCAAGCTGGATATCTCCCTCAGCCTTGGACAAAACCTCAATATAGTTGTAGTAAACTCTGGTCAGGGCCTTAGACCAACTTGGAATACTGGAAGCAAAGATCAAATTCACAAACCAAGTCCTGCTCAGTTCTCCTTTTCTTCCCTGCCCCTCCAGCAACAGAAAACAGGCACAACCCACTTTACCCAGCCTTCATGCCAAGTCCTCAATGATACAAGCAGTCTCAAATAAGATGGTAAAGGAGTTAAACAGTTCTCACTCCCACAGTATCAGCGCAGGAAAGGTTTTATAATACTAAAGAAAGTGATCATTTATTATTTACTGTGTGCCTGTCACTAGAGCCTTACATGTATTAATTGAGTCCACACAACCACCCCATAAGTTAGGTACTATTATTGGTAAACAATTCCATATTCAAAAACCTTAGAGCCAAATGTTTCTTGAAATTCAAATTTTTTTTCAGCTTTTAGAAAGGGAATGAGATAGATGTGCTATATAAGACATAAAATTCACAAGTCCTGAAGAAGCCCCCTGTATTCAAATATGTTAATTTTTGCAGTGAAGTCTACGAATATTCACACTATGTTGGAAAAATTAATTCTATTCATAACTCATATCAATTCAGATCAGGTCAGTTTTTGCCACCAAATGAGTTTGTGCCAAATTAACAAAAATGGTAAGGTTTTTGGAGTCTTCTGAAGTTGAGACTTATGGATATGAAACTTGGACCTATAGTCACCCAGGCACAAGTAGGGAGGCTAGAGCAGAGAAAGATTCAGGATATGATTCTCCCAAGTCAAATAGGTAGAAAGTAATGGGACCTGAAGGTGAACTCAGATTTGAGTGTCTGTTAGTTAATAGTCATCAGTGGGTATTTACCTGTTCAGCAAATAGTAAGCAACTACTGTACACAATTGTGTCTGCACAAATATCTCTATCTTAAGTCTCAGAATCTCATTTTTTCTCATCCTGGGTTCTAACTTTAACACAAGAGATTTCCAAAAGTTGTACATTTAACTAGAGTTGTAATTCTGCAACCATGTAATTCAATTTTAGGCCTAATCCTTATTCATGTCTGTGCTGCAGCTATAGGCAATAAGGGATTCTCTTAAGGCCTCCATAGAACCTTCCTGGTTCTCTACTTTTGTCATGAATTGAAGATAAAGCAATATATTAATATTTATCTTTATACAAGCTCTCTGGCACAGTCAAGTAACTTATACCACCTGAAAAATGTGTCATCATCACTGTGACAATATCAGAGGTACAACAGCCTGGTGATTTTCCAAAGCCTTGTCCTCTGCTGGCTCTGCATCTCACACTACTAGGATGACCATTCAAGAGATGATGATGCCGCATCACGTACCTACTGCTAGTGTTGTGTGTTCTCAAGAATAGAGGTCATCCATGAATTTGCCTAGGGTATTAAGCAACCTTGAGAAATCAGGGTTTATCAGAATTCTATTTTTAAGCTCATTCCTGACCCTGAGTACTGTGTCAATAAGGATCCTGACGGGTAACACAGTTCACCCCAAATACTTCAAATGAAGAAACTTTAAAAAAGGCAATGCTTAGAACGTTAGTCAGGGTTAAAGGAACAAGGCCTGGCGAGGTACCCAGGGAAGAGGAGCAGTGGAATACCATTAATGTGTTTTCAGCATCTAAGAAGCACTAGATCCTTGAAAAAGTGGTCACCTCCAAGAACCATCCTCACAAGGGGTACAGTTACTCCCCAAGACAGGCACCTGAAGTGGGGAGAAATCAAGGAAATCAATGCCCGCTTCTCTCCTCCCACCCTCTGATTCTCTGCAAATGCTTCCCATTGGCCAAACCTAGTTGGAAGCCAGTGGGTCAACCAAGCCAGATCATGCCAAGAATAGAGGTCAGCCTTCCCTCTGGAGTACAGAATAGGGTAGGGCAGGGCTGAGAGTGAATCTGGGGCTGAAATAGACTGGGCCAACAAACAAGAGCACATATAGATAGCCTTCTTTTAAGAATAAAGAAATTCAGACAAAGTTACTTGCTCAAGGTCACATAGTGAATAGCAAAGCTAGATTCAAACCTAAGCAGCCTCGCTACAGACCCTACACTCTCAACAACTACAGTATCCTTAGATGGAGACTCTCAAACCGTTGAGAACTTAACGGAGACAGGACCTACAGGTGCTTCTTGCAAAAAAGGATGTTGCTTGATAACCAGGTAAGAGATGACTGGAGAGTCCACGCAAAGGGATTAGTGATGAGCAGTAAATAGATGTGGGCAAAATAGGGTTATAAAGGAAATGCCAAATGTAAATAATTTAGCAATGTTTAACTTATTCAACAATAGCAATACAAAGAACTAAAAATGTGGAGTTAGTAGGAGAAGGCAGTTGAAGTCCATCAATATCTTCATCTTTCTTGTGGGCAATCAACAATGACGAAGTTGACAAGTAACAAAAGTATGTTTTTGAATATTGCTATAATGCTAATTTTCCAATATTATGCATCTTTATTTATTTTTATCTCCCTAATTTGTCATGGGTCAAAAAAGGTGAGTTCATATTGCATCATCATCCTGCTTTTGTCCATTTCTCTCTACATTTTCTACTTTTCATGCTTCATACAATAAAGAAAAATTGGGCTGAGTATGGTGGCTCATGCCTGTAGTCCCAGCACTTTGGGAGGCCTAGGTGGGAGGATTGCTTGAGGCCAAAAGTTCAAGACCAACCTGGGCAACATAGTAGGATCCCATCTCTACAAAAAAGAATTAAAAAAAAAAAAAATTAGTTGGGCATGGTGGCATGCACTTGTGGTCCCCAACTACTAGGGAGGCTGAGGAAGAAGGATTGCTTGAGCCTGAGAGGTCAGGGCTGCAGACAGCCATGATCCTGCAACTATACTTCAGCCTGGACAACAGAGCAAGATCCTATTTCTTAGAAAAAAGTTAAAATTCAAGAAAAAAATTTGACCATTAAGAACAATATTTTTATTTGTAATGTTTGCAGGGGAGCCCAGCCTTCAGAAAAACTGAGTTTCCTGAATAGAGGAAGGAGCCAATATTTAAAGCAATAAAAAAAAATACTCCGAAAGTTATAGTGTGTTCACTTGTCTCCTTGGTGGTGAAAGGATGTTCTCCCTCATGTGATCATCATATCTACAGGAATTACTGTATATCTTTACATGTCAGAGATAAAGTAGGTCTCCCATGGGGTCAGAAACTTACAGGAAAGGGCCTCACAGCTTTGTTTCTTGAGGAAATTGTGTTCTTATATTGTGTGGTTTATCTAAGACAAAGCTTTGTGGTTTGGTTTTGTTTTCTCTGATCATGATATAGGATATACACACCTCACAAAGATGGTAGAGCCTGATACCAGCTTTGGCTTCTCATTTTGGTATTTATTGCATACATTTTAAAACGGTCACATCCATTTGTGGATTTTCCACTTTATTATTCTTAAAATACACTTCTGTGTCTCATTAATATTTTTGCCCTGAGGCTCTGATGTTAATATCATAACTCCATCTTTTATTGCTTAGCATTTACTTTCTATTTTCTTTTCTGCCTTTTTAACCTCTTTAAATTACTTTGTTTTGAATATGTCTTTTGTATTAAGTACTTAGTTTGGTTTTTTGATCCAATCTGAAAATTAAGTTTATCAGGTGAATTTATAGTATTTGTATGTATGGATATAACAGATAATTTAGTCTTAATAGTTCAAAATTCTGTTTTCTGATTTTTAATGCTGCCTTTTTTTGTTTGTTTGTTATTGATTAACTGGGAAGGGGAGTGTTCAGTGGTGAAAGGGTAGAAGCATTCTCACTAAAATAAGGAGCAAAAGAAAGATTCTACCAGTACCACTACTATTTGACTTCTTTAACCATTGTTTTCAAGAAGTAATAAGTTAATGCAGCGAGAGAAGAGCAAGAAATAAGAGCTAAGACAGGAACATCTAAGAGAACCAACTGAAAGAGACTATAAACAATTAGAGAATTAAATAATGTACCTAGTTAAAAACAACAGACATGTTTGTCTAAATGCAAAAAACATTTCTAAATGTTCATAGACAAACATTTAGAAGAAAAATGTAATAAAAGGGAAGATGCCAGTAATAACAGCAACCAAAAAATTAAAATATCTAAAAATAAGTTAATAAGAAATACACAAGATCTACATAAGAAAACCATTTAAATGCCACTAAGAAACAAAAATGACTTAAATGCGTTGAAAGACAAGTCTTGCTCTTAAATATGAAAGTTAGGTTCAGCATTGTAAAAATATCAATTATTCCTAAACTGACAGAAAAATCTTATGCAGTCAACTTTAAAATTCAATTAATTTTTTTCTGAAACTTTACAAGACAATATTTAAATTAATCAGGAAAATACACATTCCAGAAAATTCTTACAAAGAATAATAAGGTGAAATTAGCCCATTAAAACATATTGCAGAACTTCAAGGCTAATTTGGTACTGTTTTACTAATAGGGTCTAACACAGAGTTCAATAAAACACCCAAATACACGTGGAAATAGTTCACATATAAAAGTAACCTTTTTAATCCATAAATGGTATTGGTATACATTGGAAAGTGATTAGAAGCTGGACCTCAATTTTTATGCTCTGTTACTTCCAAATATATTAAAGTACTTTTTAAAAAAATATAGATTTTAAAAACCGTCTTGTTTTTAATCTAACTGCATTGTTTAGAGATTGAATTCAATCTTTGAATTCAATTTTTTAAAACTGTAGATATTCCCTTGTGCTATGATTTTTTTCATGGTCATTTTTTATAAACATTCAACGTAAACTTGAAAAGAATGCATATTCTTTAATATCATGTAGGAGATTTTATGTACATATGTGTATAATAATCTATACAGGTCAACCTTGTCAATTGTGTTCGGATTTGCTAATCCTCATTAAACTTTGGCATGTTTAGTCTGTTTCTGATTGATAGATAGATAGAAGATAGATAGATGGATATAGATATAGATACAGATATATATAATCCAGGATGACTGCAGATTTGTCCATTTCTCCTCTAAATCAATTTGTACTTGGTTGCTCAAGACTATGTTACTAGAATATACAAGTTCATGATCCTACCATTTTTTTAAAAACATTTTTTGTAGAGATGAGAGTCTCACTATCTTGACCAGGCTGGTCTCAAACTCCTGGCCTCAAGCTATCATCTTGCCTCAGCCTCCCAAAGTGTTGGGAGTCCTTACAAACATGAGCCATGTGTCTGGCCTATAATTCCACCTCTTGATGGAATGTTCATTTTATCATCATTTAAAGTCATTCTGTTTCACTATTCCTTGCCTTAAATTTCTATTTTTGACTGATACTAATATTGCTGTATCGACTTTTTTTAGGTTGGTATATTCATGATGCATCTCTTTTGATCCTTGTATTTTCACCATTTTAATATAGTTTGTATTAAGTTTATCTCATAAATGATAGCTGAATTTTTTAAAACCCACTTTTATAAACTCTATATTTTAATAGAAGACTGTGATCTAGTTGCATCTACTATAAATACTAACATATTTGAACTTATGTATACTATTTTATTTTGTCTTCTGGTCACTTTTTCTTGATTTTTCCATCTTCTTTTTCATCTTCCACTGCATATATAATTTATTTTCTTCATTTTTCTCCATTAGTTTTGAATTTATAGATTTTTGTCTTTTTAGTTGCTTACTTTTACTTATCTATATTTTTTGAACAAAATCAACAATTATTCTGTTTCCATTCTCATGACTACCTTACTTACCTGAAGAAAACCAAAGCAGTCTTGGACATCTTGTCTTTGAGTATTTTGGTTTTAGCATTTTTTAAATAGTTACTTTTATATTAAATAATTAAGACAATTAATATATTTTTTATCAATTTCTGTGCTCGTTTTCTCCATCCAATGCCTCGCTTTTGGGTTGGCTTATCCGTAACATACCACTTTTGCTAGCTTTTTGTTGAGTCATTGGCAGAATGAACTCTCTTAATTTATAGAAATTAACCTACTGAGCTATTAATTTAGATGAGGACTAGAAAAGGGGCATTTGATCTGTGTCCTGAAAACAGATGAATAGAAGTTTGCAACATTACAAAATGATGTGAGGTTCCAGACACAAAAGCAGGGGGTCACAAACTGGCCCACAAAGTGGTTTTAAAATACATGCCAATATTTTAAACAAAGAGATATCAATAAGAAATCAGAATTTCTAGCTTCTGAAGTAAAAAAAAAAAAAAAAGAAAAGAAAAGTTTAGACAAAACTGGACTTGCACTGCCACAGGGCTGGAGTGGAGTAGTTCTGTCCCTTTCAGTAGAGTACAGGCTCTTCTGTCCCTCGGGTTACCTGCATGTCCTCTGCAGGCCTTCATGTGACTCCTTGCAGAAAGTCCTACAGATTTCAACGATGCACAGAATGCATTTAGAAAAGGTTTTATCACAGAAGAGTGATACAGTATGATCTTTGTTTGCATGAAGCAACTCTGGTGGGGCAGTGCGTGAGTGGGGGAAAAGGAAACAGTTTGAAAGCAGAGGAATCAGTTGGGAGGCTATTGCAATCGTCTGGGAGAAAAATAATCAAGTGCAAAGTGAGTCACTAACAGAACTGAAAGAGAGGATATAGAATCAGATAATTTTTAGAAGCAAAATCAGAAAGAAATGGAAATGAATGCTGTTTGTGAGGCAAAGTGTATCAAACATGATTCAAACGTTTCTAGCTTTGGGGATTGTGTGCTGCCATCAATTAAGACAGGAAGTTCAAAAGAAAGTGAAAGTTTTGATGAAAAACCAATTGTGTTTTATTTGTGACCTCTCCAGATCAGAGGTTAGATCTTAGTTATCTCTGTGTCCTCAGCTCCTAACATATCTCCTGAAAGGAGTTCAATAAATCAATGTGGAATTGAACTCAATTAAGTGTTATCGATTTGTCATTGTTTGTGGGAAGGTCATCCAGGTGGAAATGTCCAAAAGTCAATTTGTCATTTTAGAGCACAAGATATATTTACTTTCTTGCCTGATTGGCACAATTTATATTTTATTAAAGCATACTTATTGATAGTACATCTTAATAAGTTTATGATTTTGTTTTTATGATTGCCACGTGTATTTAATAAATTGCAATAATATGTAGATACTGATATTTTCATCATCTCTTCCCCTGTGCCTACAGCAGTATATATAACCCATAATAAAATCTTTTTCACCAGAAGATATTTCTGACAGACTCTACGATAATAAATTTAATTTCTTATAGAATCATCAAACAATGTAGAAAGAACTTAAGTATTTTAAAAACAAATATTCAACTCTAATTTGGCTTAAGTTTCAAGTAGCAATTAATTTCAGGAAAAGAAGGAATATTCACAATGATGTAGGTAATGTTATAAGCGAACATCAATCGTTCACTCAAAGATAGTATTTACACGATGAGTTTTTTTAAAAACATCAAGTAGCTATTGTTTAAACTGTTGACTTATCTTTTAGCCTAAATTTTTCCTGCCCAGGAAAAAGAGAAACATGGTGTCCATTTTCACATGCACCATATACTTTCTCTCCTGGGATTTCTCTATTCCACTTCCTTTAAGAAGCACGTAAGTGAGAAAACAAAAAAAGAACAAACAAAGAAATAAAAATAAAAAATCTAAGGTAGACAGCTTTATTCACAGTTTCCTGTGATCTTCATCATCTTTCACAGTTCCCAATGGTACTTGATCACTCAGTACTTAAAAGACCTCAAGGGAGCCCGACTCATATCTCTGCCATGTTCCCTGCCTGGAGACACAACAGAATAATGTGTTACCTTGGTGACCACTCTAGAGGAAGTCAGCATTATCCAGAGGCAAGCACTGTCAACACCTATGGTGACATGCAGGAATTCACCAGGGAGGGCTCTTTTCTATTTTCTAATTGATGTTTTTTTCTCTTGTTTTACTTTTCATTGATAAAGGAGAAAATACCAAAAAAAAAAAAAAAAAAAAAAAAGTAAAGTATGATGTCTCCATGCACCTGTCACCCAGCTACAAAACCCAGCTCTTGGCTCCTGCTTGTTTCAGCTTTTCTCCCATCTGCTTTTTTCTTTTTCCACAAGTGGAATGTTTTGAGGCAAATCTCCACTGTTATACTATTTCATTCATAAATATTTCAGTATGCACCTCAAAAAGATAAGAACTCTTTTTTAAACACAGTCAAAATATCAGGCCGGACACAGTGGCTCACCCTTGTAATCCCAACAATGTGGGAAGATTGCTTGAGCCCAGGAGTTTGAGACCAGCCTGGGCAACATAGTGAGACCCTATCTCTACAAAGAATAAAAAAAAGAAGCTGGGCATGGTGGTGTACATCTGTGGTCACTGCTACTTGGAAGTCTGAAGTGAGTGATTGCTAGAACCTGGGAGGTCGAGGCTGCAGTAAACTGTGATCACACCACTGTACTCCAGCCTGGGAAACAGAACAACATCCTGTCTCAAAATTTAAAAAAATAAATAAAATAAAATAAAACAACATAGTTAAAATATTATCCTTGCTCCTCCAAGAGAAAGTAATATTTTCTAACATCATCAACTATTCATACTGCATTCAAATTTCTCTTATTGTCTAATACATGTTTGTTTGTTTGAGCTGGTTTGAATCTGAATCTCCAAACAAACCACATATTGGTGACAGTTTTTTATTCCTTTCCATTAAAAGGCCCTCACTCCCCCGCTTTTTTTTTTCCTGGCGATTCACTTCTTAAGGAAACCAGATCATTGATTTCTGCAGGGTTCATAATATTCTAAGATTTTGCTGCTGCCTCTCTACCATGTCATTTAATGTGTTCCTGTAAATTGGTAGTTAGACCTAGGAAGCATGACTTAATTCAGGTTGAAATTTGGGACAGAATATTTTGTAGAGGCACATCACATCCAGTTGTCCCTCTTTTGGTGGTATTACTAGCCATCAGTGATCAGTGCCTAGATCTATTATCTCATCAGGGGTTTAAAATATGGCACTATTTTGTCATCCCTTAATCATATGTTAGCTCACATACACCTACGGATGGAAATCTGTCTTCACCAGCTCTGGTTATTCTGAAGACGTTAATCAGGAAAAACAAGTTAAATGCTTGATTCTTTCACAAAGAATAAGTTTTTAGAACAATAAGTGGGTTCCCTAGCATCCTCCAAAGTTTAAATATCATTTTGTACTCATGAATTTTAATACGTGATGTGTTTTGATGTGGTTTTGATGGTTTCCTGTTGATGCTTGAATTGCCCCATCTTTGGCCAGTAGGAGCGTCTTCAAGTTGGCTCCTGAGACTTTTTGATACAAACCCAATCATCTTTGTTGATTTCGTTACTCCTTTCTGTAACAAGATAGATATCTAGTCTATTTCCTACTTCAAACTGGGAACCAGACTTTTCACCAAAATTCCCTGGCTTCTTTTAGTGGTATATGGTATTTGGAGATCAGAGTTTGGATGTAGTCTGATTATTAATGCTATAAACTGTGAGAAACACCAATCATTTAATAAACTCAGTACTCTTGATATCACAATTATTTGATGTATACTTAATTTCCTTGCTAGACTGTAATATCCATGAGGACAGGAATCACATTGATTTTTGCTCACCATTGTGTCCTGAGTGCCACACAAGTGCCTAATGCAGACCAACATTGATGAGTGTGCCCCAAAACTCATGTCTGTCTGGAACCCCAGAATGTACTTAGTTAAAAATGAGGTCACACTGGATTAAGATTGGCACAAAATCCAGTGATGATATTCTCATAAGAAAAGGAGAGGACACACACAGACAAGGGGAAGAAGGCCAAGTGGAGATGGAGGCAGAGATTGGAGTTGTGCGCCTCTAACCAAGGAATGCCAGGGATTGCCAGGAACCATAAGAAGCTGCAAAAGGCAAGGAAGTGTTAATTCCTAGAGCCTTCAGAGAGGGCAGGCCCTTGCTGATACGCCGATCTCAAACTTCTAGTCTTTCAGAGCTGTGAGACAATGAGTTTGTGTTGTTTTAAGTCATCCAATTTCTAGTACTTTGTTATGGGACCCCTAGGAATGTAATACAGTGACGATTAGATTACATTTTAAACTGCATTGGAAAGTGTGACTGTTTAAAAATCAATGTGTGCTAGCTTGGTGGCTCACACCTGTAATCCTAGCACTTTGGGAGGCTGAGGCAGGCAGATACCTGAGGTCAGAGGTTGGAGACCAGCCTGGCCAACATGGTGAAACCCTGTCTCTACCAAAAATACAAAAATTAGCCGGGTGTGGTGGCACATGCCTGTAATCCCAGCTACTCAGGAGGCTGAGGTGGTTGAATCACTTGAATCCAGGAGGTGGAGGTTGCAGTGAGCTGAGATTGTGCCACCGCACTCCAGCCTGGGCGACAGAGTAAGACTCCGAGTCAGAAAACAAAACAAAACCAAAAAAACAGTGTGTCACGGAAGATAATTAATCTGAATAATCAAATCATCTTAAATCTGGTGTTCCAGATGCAGAGTTAATGCCTCATTTCCTGCTTTCCCATAAAGAAAGTCCCTTCTGACACCAGGAGCTTAACCTGCCATCTAAGAGCTCTCAAGGCTCAGCGATGGCAGCTGGAGAAGATCCATTAGTGTAGGATACAGGATAGTATACAGATTCCTGCCTGGGAAAGATTGGGATGGACATGGGTGAGGTCCACCTAGGCTGCTAGGGATGTGACAGTGAACAATTGAGGACAAAGGAGACAAACTGCAAAGAAAAAACAATGGAACTTTAAAACAATTACATGAAACGCTGGTGACTTGGAGTTGCTATCGGTCTTTCAGTTTGAGAAAGTGTATTTTAGTGAGATCCACGCAAGATATCTTTGGTCACCAATCTACTTCTGTTATAATATTTATATTCTCTCTATTGCTATACTCACCTAGTGTGTTAGTCAAGAAAATTATATTCCCTTCCGTAAATACTTCCTTTCATAGAACCACGACTTCTCACTCATTGTGAGGTAGGAGGCGGCCCTCATCTCCAGAATCAGGGCTCGGACACCAGACAAGATTGAGAACCAGCTAAACCAGGGCTCAAGTGAAAGCATCTTTTAGACAGGTATGCCAGGTCCATTTGCTGTTGCCATGGCAATACCCAGGAATTACTTCCCCTTTCCATGGCAACGACCCAATGACCCAAAAGTTACTGCCCCTTCCCTAGAAATGTCTGCACAAACTACCCCTTAATCTGCATGCAATTAAAAGTAGGTATAAATATGACGGCAACACTGCCTGGAGCTGCTTCTCTGTGTCTGCTGGGTAGCCCAGCTCTGCAGGAGCCGTCATGTTGCTGTAACACTGTCTCTTAGTAATGCCTGTTCTTCTACCTCTGGCTTGCTCTTAAATTCTGTCCTGGGCAAAGCCAAGAACTCAGCAGGCTAAGCTGCACTTTGGGGCTTCCCTGCCCTGCATCAATTGTATCATTACACAAAAACATTCCTGCTCCTCACTCATTATTGGAAATACAGTACCCTAAACAGTTAAACTTTAACATTGAGTAAATCAGTTACTGGAAGCTAAAAACAAAACATTCTCACCTAAATTGTTTCAAATTAGAGAATGGAAAATATTTAACTTAGAAATTATGCATGGCAACTATAAAGTTTAGTTACGACTTTACATTAATGCCTTGCTTGGTAAGTGAAAAATTGAGAACTATACACTTCCCTTTATTGTAAAGGTAGCCCAAAAGTTTTTGGAGTGGATTGTCACTGAAGATCCCACCTCAAACTTTCTCCATGGTTTATATCAGGCTTGGCTTGATTAAGAGATTAGCTTCCTGTGGTAGAAACACTACTCAACTTTAAATCATAAGACCTGAATCTGAGCCCTGGCTCTGCTACTCCTAAGCTGCATAAAATTTGACGTCCCACATAAGCATGATCAAAAGAGGAAGAAAAGGTATATCAGTATCTGAGGTCAGTGCCTGGTACAGAGGCAGCACTTAATAAGGATGAGCAAGACATGTAGTTAGATCTACAGTGTAACGATTAGGAGTGAAGGGCTGTGGAGGGAAACAGAATGAGGTCCAAATTCTGATTCTGCCACTTTCTGGTTTGACAGTCGAACCGATTGCTTGGACTCTCTAAGCTTCAGGTTCCTCTTCTGTGGAAAAGAGGAAATAATTCCCACAACCCACACTTCTCTTAAAAACCATAATCCATAAGAATAATTTAGCATAGTGTTTGGTACACTGTACATTCTTAATATTTTTCTCGTTATTATTATTATTTGACGTTTCAAAATAGATCCTTTAACCATTCCAAGTTTTGGGATATTTTAAATACAATGATATTGAAACAAAATACTGTTTGAGTTACTTTTTTTAAAGTTAAATTCAGAGTAATTCTAAATTATTGTAAGCTAAAACCTGAACTTTAAAATAATAATGGTATTAGCAAAAATAAAATGTAAAACAATTTTATCCCTAGAATATAATACATAGAAGATGCATTCAACTGATTCGCTTTCTCTCAAAGTGTGTTTTATTGGAATACCAAGATAGGTAAAGCACACTCTAATATATATATTTGAGAAAAAATATATATTTTTTCATTTTATCACTTCTGAGGCATTGGGAAATGACCTTCTCCCAGATTATCCCCTGTTCCTTTATACTCAATAGTCAACCATTAGAGATTTAATCTTTTTACTTAAAAATACGTTCCCTGGAAAGAAAACAACAAGCTATCAGATGTGAACATCTAAGTGGAAATGAGGTTATCAGAAGCATTCCAAAAGAGAGCATGAATGCATAAATATTCCAGAAACAGAAATAGCAACTTACGAAAGGGAAAAGAAAGGTGAACAGATGCTGTGAAGATAAACTTCACTTTTTTCCCAGCTAAAACTGTCTCCAAACATTGGCAGAGAAGACCAGGAACTTTTTATAGATAACAACTGCTTTTTCTTTTTTAAATCATATGTGTTCTTGCATTTCTGTAATCATGAGAAACAAATTTAATTTAAAGATGCCAAAGGCTTTAGCCTACTTTTTTCTTTTATATTCTGTTGGTAATCCAGATATTTCTGATATTTACATTAAAAGAACATGATACTGCTAATAGAAAACTGCCCTATCAAAATGTTTTACAGTATCTGTTCTGGAGCTATAATTTTACTAAGGGTGACATAACAAAATGACAAACTTTTTAAAAATCACCTATTTTTAGTCTTCTCTTACATATAAAAATATGCATTAGATTGGCAGGTCTGACTTTTGGCAACCAAAAGCACATCTTCAGAAAAGTATAATTATAAAATCACTCTAAAACGATTTTGTCATGTACTATGGCAGGTAAATAATGGTTGCTTTAGTGAGAAAGAGAAAAAGAGTGAGAGACTATTTGTGATTAAATGAGTCTAAGAGACAAATGACAACTAAAGACAATAAGTGATCTTGGACCAAAACTAAAGAGCTACAAAGGACACTTTAAAAATGGTTGTTTTAATGTGAAAATTATTTTAGTAACTGGTTACGCAAATTTAGGCATTTGTTCAAGTAAAGGTTGGGACTGTGAGAGGAAATGGCTAACACCCCCTGGGAATATTCTCAACAAAGAACAAAGGAGGCATATGTTTCTTTTCTTTTGAATAATCTAAAACAATTTACTTCTTTTTTTGTTGTTTTGTTTTGCTTGTTTGTTTGTTTGTTTTGAGAGGAGTCTCGCTCTGTCGCCCAGGCTGGAGTGCAGTGGCGCGATCTCAGCTCACTGCAAGTTCCGCCTCACGGGTTCATGCCATTCTGCTGCCTCAGCCTCCCAAGTAGCTGGGACTACAGGCGCCCGCCACCACGCCTGGCTAATTTTTTTGTATTTTCAGCAGAGATGGGGTTTCACTGTGTTAGCCAAGATGGTCTCGATCTCCTGACCTCATGATCCGCCCACCTTGGCCTCCCAAAGTGCTGGGATTACAGGCGTGAGCCACCGCACCCTGCCTTGTTTTGTTTTTTTTGAGACAGAGTCCCACTCTGTTGTCCAGACTGGATTGTGCAGTGGTGTGATCTCAGCTCACTTCAACCTCCACCTCCCAGGTTCAAGTGATTTTCCTGCCTCAGCTTCCAGAGCAGCTGGGATTACAGGCACCTGACACAACCGCTGGCTAACATTTGCATTTTCAGTAGAGACGGGATTTTGTCATGTTAGCCAGGCTGGTCTCAAACTCCCGACCTCAAGTGATCCGCCCGCCTTGGCCTCCCAAAGTGCTGGGATTATAGGTGTGAGCCACCTTGCCTGGCAACTTACTTCTTTATTTTAAAAGTACTTTTAAAATTTCAAAAGTAAAATGTATTTGTGTTTTAAAAATTCTAATACACAAAAGTAAAAAATGAGTATCCTCACCTCAGCTCCTCTCTCTCAATTGTTTGTCTAGTATTCTTTGCACCTGTGCAGACATTTTACATACAAGGAGGTAACGCAGAGAGACAGAAATGTTCTTCAAACTTTATGGTCAAGGTTATCAAATACTGACACCGGGGTTTTATAACAGCTAAAGATGGGTCTTTGTAGATGAGAGGGTCTTCATAATTGGGGTCTTTTCACCATTTCACATGGGGTTTAATTGAACTGTTTGTATTATGATGAAATCTTTAGCTATTCAAATATGAATCATGGATATTTATAGCCCAGTGTTGTCCAATTGAACATTTCATGGTTCTAGCTGCTGAAGCCAGAAAAGGGCATCAGAAGGCAAACCTTTAAATGTTTTTGAAGTTCATTTTAAGTACTCCCCTCAAACTGTAGCTAGGTTTCTAAAGCTTGATCATTTTCTAATAGATCTTGCCATCTATTAGATGTAAGCTTAGATCTACATCTGCTACATCTAATAGACGGCAAGAAGTCCAATGAGCCTCTGGATCTGGGTGAGGCGAACAGCCACCTCTTATCTGTCTGCAGAGAGGGAAGCACTCTGAGAATAGACACTCCTGCAGTTTGACACATTGTTTTCAGCCCTCACTGAAACTAGGAAATGCAGGGAAGTGTGATCATGAAAATAACAGGATCAGAGGAGTGTAGAAATTAGCTGGCTTTTTTTTCCCCTACAAAATTCATAAAAACAGACTATCTTGAGTGTGTGGTATGATTTCTGGGTTTTATGTAAGAAGAGATGTCTTACAGCTGAAACCGTGAAACCAACAAGAGGATATCTTTCACCTCCCTGTGACTCAAGGCACATTGCAAGAGTGCTGCCTAGAAGTACATCCAACAAAACCAACCCAAAAGCATCAATGCAGGGGTGGGGCTGGAGATGGCGATTCTTTCTAATTAAAGCCCTGGCTCATGTAGTTGTGGGTATACTGTGAGACTACATACGAGTATTTAGTGCAATGCCTACTTTGTGGAAGCATTCAATACATGGTCATTGATGCAGTGGTTGTTAAGGCTTCATTCTAACTTTGAGAGCATCCTTGTGACACTTCATTCATGGAGAGCAGTGTTTCTTTATTAACATAAATCCACATAATTCACAGTCAGTTGGGGAAATTTTTTCCTTACCATAAGAAACTTTTAAAATGACCTCTCAAGGTAGGAAGATTATATACATGTGTGTTAGACTGTAAATCCCTTGAATGAGTTTTATCTCCCCGCTCACCATGCCCAGCATAATGCATGACATGACATATAATATGACCTCAGTAAATGTTGCCGTCTAGGGTAGTGGGTAAAAGCATAAACTCTGGAGCCAAGCTGTTTTATTCTTGGCTCTCTCGCGTAGCTGTGTAATCATGGGCAAGTTACCTAACCTCTTCATGGTTCAGTATCCGCAACTGTAAGGTAAGGAAATGAATAGTTTCTACCTCCTTGGGTTGCCATGAGGATTAAATGAATTAGGACATGTAAATTGTTCATAATAGTGCCTATGACCTCGGTATGCTATCTGTTTGCTACTATTGTTATGATGACGAAGAAGGTGATGTCCGCTCCCCACCCAAAGCACTAACTTTAGAAATACCTTACAGCTTAAGGACATGCCCTCTGCCTCCTCTCCTGGGACTTAATGACCATCTAAGAAATAGATAAGGTTATTCTTTTTATATCTGTAATAGCTCATGATAACAGCTGCTAAGTGAAACACTTTCTACCTGGTTATAATTTTTTTCCAAGGAAAAAATTTTTTATAACAATTTCTTTTTCAAGATGCCAGGGAAGTTATCAAGCACCTCTGCTATAATTCTCAACAGGCAAAGTTGAGTTTTTTTCTTATTATTTTGTAAGCATCATTTGAAAAATGATTAGAACTCTGATATTTATGCTACATTTAAGAAAATGCAATTTAAGAAAATATGATATTTTTTTGCCAGGCGCGGTGGCTCAAGCCTGTAATCCCAGCACTTTGGGAGGCTGGGACGGGCGGATCACGAGGTCAGGAGATCGAGACCATCCTGGCTAACACGGTGAAACCCCGTCTCTACTAAAAATACAAAAAACTAGCCGGGCGAGGTGGCGGGCGCCTGTAGTCCCAGCTACTGGGGAGGCTGAGGCAGGAGAATGGCGTAAACCTGGGAGGCGGAGCTTGCAGTGAGCTGAGATCCGGCCACTGCACTCCAGGGACAGAGCAAGACTCCGTCTCAAAAAAAAAAAAAAAAAAAGAAAATATAATATTTTCTAAATTATTGTATTATATACATTATATATACATATATACATAGATATACATAACTATATATATATTAGTAGCATTGTCTAACCCTACTGGGGCTTTGGGGGTATCAAATTAGCCTATTCAAGAGTAAATAAAGCACAATAAAACCTATTCTCTCTAAAAATCAATATATAATGCTGTTAATTTTCCTTGATTACTAGATTTGGCAGAATAATAATTGTGCCATGAAACCGACACTACAAAAAATCATTATTCTGATAAAAACAAGTAAGAACAAGCCAATGACTGAGCCATAGAAAGAAAAAATGTGTCAGGAAGTAGTTTCTGCCATGAAATGAGAATCCAAGGCCTGTCACTGGGCCTCAGGATGAGCAAAAGCAATTCTCTCTTGCAAATTGCCCTCATTGCAGCTGAATGATCATATCTCCACCCATGCAGCAATTCTTTCACCCAGTGGTTTCCATAAGCAGTGTGAAAACTGCATCTCACATTTCCTTAGTCAACTGTGCTAGTTGGTGAAACAACAATGACATCAAACGGAGTGTGTACTAGATTCATTTATCATGTGGACAGGACCATCAACTAATGTCTGGATTGTAGCCGACTTTATGTTCTAAAATGCTGAAGGAACAGCAGCTCTCTCCTCCAAAAGGCAGTAGTTGTTTCTAATTTCAGTTAACAAGTCCCATATAAGGCATCCCTGTTTCTCCTTTGTTTTCTGGAATCTATAACAACAGTTTAAAAGGAACGAGAGTCAAAGGCCAAAAAGGAACAAGAGTCAAAGGCCAGAGAGAGAAGATTAGGAAGAGATAGAGGCAAAGAGGGGAAGCAGGAGGTGCTGTGGAACCTAGGAGACCTACTCAGACTACAAGCTTTGCATGCCACAGGTGGAATTAGTGAGCAAATTCCCTTCCCCTCCCCAGCCTCAATTTCCTTAGGAAAAGGGAATGATAAAATCTTTCTACAGTTGTTCTCAGAATTTAATGAATCTAATGAAATATTAAACACCTAGCACAATGAACAACAGTATTATTAAAATTATCTTTCAAAATGAATCTTCTTCTTGGCCTTTAGTATGGAACAGAGACCTCATTGCTCCCTTGTGTAAGATAATTGAAGTCAAGCTAGAGTAGACCTTGGAAGGTGAAATAAAGTCATTTGGAGTCCATAGATGACCAGGACACTGCAACCCTGAGTTTACAGGGAGGTACGATACCTGGACCACTGAGTCTCTATATTGGGAGGGAGATCATCATATGAAATTCAGTCAAGTCAGCCTAGAAGACCCTCCTTATGCTCTCCTATCTTCATCTCCTTCACTGCTTAATCAAGCAGTATCACATCTTCACCCCTCTTACCCAAGCCATTGCAAGAAGAGGAAACTATTTCATCTAATATTGTGGCTATGGAGGCTTAGCAGGAGGCTTACAAAAGAGCTCCTCGTATTGCAAACTTCCTGACAGCTTGGAGGCTATCACCATTACATTTGCAAACCCCTTTTATGGTTACCTTAAAGGTAGAGAATGTTAAGAGCCTAGAGAAAGCATGTGCCTAGAATGTGAGTACTTGAGGCTTATTCCTATACTTACATGGGAAGGATGAGGTTATTTATTATTTACTTTGCCAATTGTTATTGTTACAGCATCTGTGCCTAACCTCTGAGTCTGAGGCATGAAATTAATAATCCACAAAAAACACAGGGAGAAAAAGGAAAAAAAAATGTTTAATTTCCATGTATCCCAAGTCCAAAAATTAAAAAAAAAAGAACCAGAGGGCTAAGTTATAAACAAAAGTCGGGGTATGTAGTTAGAAGCAAAGAACTCTGACGTTACACAACACCTTCTTTAGACGAAGGAGCACAATATGGGATCAGTTCTCTGTCTATCACCTCTGCCCCAATAATACCCAGGGGACAGAATTTAGCGCTGTTCTAGGCAGAGAAGAAAAGGTAAGAGAAAGGATTGTTTTTTTCTCTTTCACTTTCTGCCTTGGTTAAGCTCCAAGGAAAAGTGAGCTTCCAGTGGCAGGGAGTGAATGAGACTGCAGAGAGGCTTTGTTTTACCACTTTAAATTCAGTTTAATAAAATTTCTACCTGAAAACATCCTGAGGATGTATCTTCAGCTAAGAGATGGACAGTTATACCTATTCACCACCGGGCAACCCACCCCTTCTCTAACCCTTCCGTCCTCCATTAAATCCCCAAGAAATACATAAGAAAGGACAGGGAGATGCCATACCATTCAATCAACTTTTTTTTTCAGTTCTTATGGAAAAATAAACTCACACCAAGAAACATGCCCTAAAAACATCTATAATGTACTAGGTTTCATTGCTTTCTTCATTGCATTCCTCGACAACACAGACCCTCATTCTCATTTCATCACCAGGTACGAAATAATTTCGCACATTACAATCTTGATTGTATGCTTCAGTGTAGTAGTTAAGAGCATAGGGTTTGAACACAGGCAAGAAAATAAAAAAAAAGATAAATTGAACTTCACAAAATTAAAAATTTTGTGCATCAAAGAACACTATCAACAGAGTGAAGACACAACCCATGGGATGGGAGAAGATATTTATAAATCATGTATCTGATAAGGGATTAGTAACCACAATATAGAAATAATTTTTACAACTCAGCAGCAACAAAACAACTCCATTGAAGAAAAAGCAAAGGACTTAAACAGAACTTTCTCTAAAGAAGATTTAAAAATAGTCAATCATCCTTAATGAAATACAAATCAAAGCCACAATGAGATACAAATTAGGGTGAAAATTATTAAGAAGAACAAAATAGTCTTGGCCAGAATGTGGAGAAATTACTTGGAATCCTTGTGCATGACTAGTGAGAATGTAAACTGCTCCAGCCACCATAAAAAACAGTAGGGCACTTCCCCCAAAATTTAACAGAATAACCATAGGATATAGCAATTCCTCTTCTGGGTATACATCCTGCTGTGTTTTGGATGTGGTTCATTTCTGCCAAAACGCACATTGCAATTTAATTGCCAGTGTGACAGTGATGGGCGATGGAGCCTTTAAGAGGTGATCAGGTCTTTAAGGTAGATTGATGTCTTTCTTGAAAGACTTGTTTAATTTTTGAGGAAATGGATCAGTTGTCACAGAATGGATTATTATAAATGCAAGCTCGGCTTCCTCGGCTTTCTCGACTTTCTCCTTTTTTGCATCCTCTCTAGTCCTTTTGCCTCTACCATGTTATGACTGAGTAAAAAGGCCCTCACCAGAAGCCAAGCAGATGCTGGTGCCATGCCCTTGGACTTCCCAGCCTCCACAACTATAATAAATAGGTTTTTCTTTTCTTTATAAATTACCCAGTCTATAGTATTCTTTTACAGCAACAGAAAACAGACACCTCTAAGAGAATTGAAAGTAGGGACTCAAACAGACATTGAAACATTCATGTTCATAGAGGCATTATTCACAATAGCCAAAAGGTGGAAGACATCTAAGGGTCCACTGATGGACAAATAAACAAATGTAGTATATCCATGCCTTAAAAGGGAATGAAGTTCTGATAAATGCTATAACATGGATGAACTTCGAAGACATGCTAAGTGAAATAAGACAGACGCAAAAGGACAAATAGTATATGATTCCACTTATATGAGGTACCTCGAGTAGTCAAATTCATAGAGACCGAAAGTAGAATGGTGTTTGCCAGGAGCTGGAAGGAAGAGAGAAATTAGGAGTTATTGCATAATAGACACAGTGTTTCAATTTGGAAAGATGGGCAAAGTTCTGGAGACAAATGGTGATGATGTTTGCAAAACAGTGTGAATGTACTTAATGCCATTGAAATTCACACTAAAAAATAGTTAAAATGGTATGATACACATATTTTATCATAAAAAAGTAAGAATTGAATTTTTAAAAGAACATAAGGTATGGAGTCTAAGTGTTAAGGTTGGTAGCCCAGCTACCCTACACACTAATTGTGAAGCAAGTAATTTAACCTCTCTTCCCTCAGTTTTATTCTGTAAAATGGGATAATCAGAGTGCCTATATCCTAAGGTTGCTTTGAAGTTTATGTGAAATAATGAAAGAAAAATCCTTGCTCATAATGAATGTACAATATGTGTGAATTATTATTGTTGGTTTTTTTTGGTATGGCTGCTAAACACTCCTTGATGCCACGAAAACAGTATTTATTCCTTTTCTGGTTCTCCCACTGAGTATTTTCCATATATTGCTAAATATTTATTGATGGATTTATGTATTCACACACAAAGATGAACCTATTGACTCAATATCGGTGGTTGTTTTTCCAACACAGAATATAAATTAATATTGATCAACTCATATTCTTGAGTAAATCCCTGTAAACCAAAGATATGAAGATATGCATTTATAGACAGCTAGCTAAGGATGAGGTATTATCTTGAAAAGCACGTCATTCACAGTACTATGTTCTAATGCCAAGGGAATCATAAGATCTTACCCTTGTTATTATATTATTCTAACTGACCTATACAACCAGCCACAGAGTATAAAACCACATAATTGTTTGAGACACCACCATCTAAAGGAAGATGCAAGGAAGTTGAATAGATAAAACCTTTGAGCCCCATAAACTGATAACCTCTTGGATTTTTAAACATCACCAACAAGGATTAAGGTGTGAAGGACATAGAAAGCAACACTAATAAACTCTGGCCCTGATAAGGTGTGGAACCCTTGTTACATTTAAGGGTAAATGTATTGAGGATGCTGCTAGTTTCAAGTTTTGACAGGGTGAAATATTGGGCATTAGCTAATTCTCTTCATTTTAAACCAAACTATTTTAAAATCAATGCCTCTACCCGAAAACTGCTATAATAAAATATTAACATCCATTCTCAAGTAAAACCAATTATTTCTTAAATGAACAGCATTTTCATGAGCTTTTCTTAAGACGAATTTTTTAAAAAATTCTTGGGTTGATGCTGGCTTCTAAAATCTTCTATTGGAATCAGAGAAAATTCATTTAAGGGATTATTTCTCCAACAGTTTGAGTGACTATTTCCCCCAGATATATTTTGCAGAGTCCACGCCCTAAAGCGTCATAATTCTATTAAATCAGTGCACAGCTGGGCAATTCTTTCTTTGCTCACATTATAGTGATCCCCAGGGAATTTATGTAAATCTATGGAAATTCATTTTAAAGGCAGTGCTTTGAAAAGAAGGATGCATCCTCATTAAGTAAACAATTACATCTACAAGCAGGCTACAAGCAACATACTGGAGAGCTAAATTAAGCTTTCCATCAGGAAAACTAAACCATCCACTTTCACATTTAGGCTTTACCTAAATGCCACCAAAATCATAAGACAAAGGACTCTGAAGTCAAAACAGGTATCAAGGGAACTGTAGCTGAGCCATTGTTGCAGGGCATGGCCTCTAGCCTCCTTTCCGGTCCCAGCACCTCATTCCACTTTTGGTAATGCCATAAATAAATGGTGGCAGCTTTATAATTTAAGGACTCTTAGGAAAATTTTATCATATAAGGGGGGAAAGAAATGATCTCTCCTTCCTCCTACAAAGGGCATTCCAAGTCAACCCCAAGAAACTCTGATAAGACCAGAGAGTCTGCAACATAAAGGACAGGGTCTTGTGTGCTAGAAAGAGAACAAGCTTTATTGTTAGATTTGCCTACATTTCAACTCTAGCTCCTTCACTTATTAGCTGAGTAAATCAGCTAGACTTCAGAGCCTCAATTTCATTTGTAAATTGGAGATAATACTACTTCTTGACAGTGTTACAGATTTTTAATGAGGAAAACTACATAAAGTGTTTAGTCAGCGGCCTGGAACATGGTTGGCATTCAATTGCCTTTACCTGGACCACAAGGTGAAGAAAGCTAAACAAGATCTGGGCTATAGAAATGAGGAGTTAAGTGGGAGGGAAAGAAACTCCTCTACTTAACAATGTGGGGTCCTCAAGCAACTTTGTGTCTTTCATCTTAATAGCTTTATTTATCTTTCCTAATGCTAGAAAAGTAGGGCTAAGGCAATCCATGATAACATTGACTTCAGTATCACATCTCTTTCTTCTTAAGCCATTCTAATATTTACTGTTTTTGGCAGAGATCTCCTCATGTCCCAAAACTCTGTACTCTATAGAGGTAACATCTTGGTTCTAAAGTCATAATTAAAAGTAAAGTTCTCATATCAAATTCACCCTTAAAAACCCCTTAGAACGGTATAACACTGGAACAGTCTCTCAGTAAGGCCACCATAGGCCATTTCCCATCCATTATTGGAACAGATTGCTGATTCTTTGGTTGAGTCCTGGGTGAACCAGCTGCCTTGAGTTTAAGATCTGTATTGTCTCAAAAAATCATATTATAATATATATATAATCTCTATGTAAATAATCTATTATATATAATAGATTCAAATTCCATTTAGCTAAATGCTCATAATCCATGAGTTAAGTGGAACTGAGACCAACTAAAGAAGCAGACTCCCATCTCCCTGTACACATCGAGTAAAATAATTAGCTTAGTTGCTGAATTGTGTGTTAGCCTTTGTGTTAGATGTCCATCCCTATTCAATCCTCTTCTGAAAAATGTGAAGGAAATAGCCATATCCCCTCAGTACGAGCTAAGATATGGGCAGGTGTTTTAGCCTCAGCACCTCAGCAAGCACAGCATAATGTCAAGATTTATGTGCTGCTACTTTTTATCAGAGAGTGAGTGTAAAAGAAACAAGGTGGGGAAAAAGGAGAAGGTGATTGAAGAGTGTTGCTAAACTAGTTAACAGTAATTAGGCTTCTTCATGTCATAGAACTCTCCCATGGAAAGTCACATGAACCGCACCTCAAGGCCATAGATAGCTGAGAAGAAAGGGAAAGTATTTATCATTTATCTTATTAGCCATTAGTCCAAAGTTTGTTCACTGGGACTTAATTCCCACGAAATTCCAGACTGTGCATTTGTGGGTACTAAGTAAGATTACTTAAACTTCCTTTTCAACAGGGGAGTCCTGGATTGAGAGGTAAGAAGCACGTGGCATAGTCTTAAAGTAAGACACTGTCAAGTTCCAAGTGAAATCACTCTGAACCCACACACAGCTGGTTACTGCAGCAGCAGTTGAAACAAAAGACACATGAAGCTGAAAGATTGTGAATTGGGATATAAGAGGTGTTGGATACAGAACTCAATGATAGACATAGCTTGTTTAGGCTGTAAAGCTTAGCAACTTCATACTTATTCTCAGTGCATAAAAAGAAAATAAATAAAATATTCCTGTGTAATATATCATAAAATAGCAAGTTTTAGGGATTACATTCTTGGACTCCCAGTAGTAGTGATGACATCATCAGCATTATTATTATTGACATGTTGATTCCTTCTCTCACCTTTAATTCCTTAAATGCTACCAACACTTAAGTCCCTTAGAGAGTAGCTCTCCTTTCCAGATCAATTCAGCCCTTTTGTCATACCTAGTTAATAGAAAAAGCATTTCTAACCTGGTTTCTCTAATCTTAGTCTCTTCCTAACTGCATTCATATTATTCATAATTGCCATTCTCTAATAGTTTTCATCAAATCATTTAGTTTTCTATGAAAAAAGTGATAATTTTTACTTTGTGGATAAATGTAATACTAAATGTTTTCCCTCCCCATCAAGTCAACATTAAACTCATTTAATCCTTTTCAATAGAAAATTCTTCTTTTTCAGAAAATAATTTGTGAAGTTCCAATCTAAAAAGCAATATTTGATTCCATGTGTTCAACAACTCTGTATTCCTAAAAAATATTAAAACAACCTAAAAAAGTTTAAGGGACCTGATGAAAAATATAATGAAAATAAATAAGATAAAATGTTCGAGATGAGGCCGGGCGCGGTGGCTCAAGCCTGTAATCCCAGCACTTTGGGAGGCCGAGACGGGCGGATCACGAGGTCAGGAGATCGAGACCATCCTGGCTAACACGGTGAAACCCTGTCTCTACTAAAAATACAAAAAACTAGCCGGGCGAGGTGGCAGCGCCTGTAGTCCCAACTACTCGGGAGGCTGAGGCAGGAGAATGGCGTGAACCCGGGAGGCGGAGCTTGCAGTGAGCTGAGATCCGGCCACTGCACTCCAGCCTGGGCCACAGAGCGAGACTCCGTCTCAAAAAAAAAAAAAAAAGAAAAAAAAGAAAAAAAAATGTTCGAGATGAAGTGACTAGCAGTTTAGGTATAATTCAAGAGAGAATTAGGAATTTGGCAGATTTATCTGAAGAAATTATGGGAAGAATAAACAGAAAAAAGAAAATGCAACATGTGGAAGAAAGATAATTGTACATGAATACTCGAATGAGAAGAGCTCAGAAAGGAATACTATAAAGGATGAATAAGAAGAGTATTCAAAGACATTATACTGGAAATTTTTCTAGAATTAATGAAAGTTTCTGGAGAAATACGTGAAGGATATCTATGCCTACACATAGTGTAGAAAAATGTAGAATCACACAACTTAAAGGAAAGTCTTAAAACTAATGAGACAGAAGAGACCATCTATAAAGGAATGACAATTAAAAGCAGACTTCCCAGTAGAAACCATGGAAGCTAGAAGTGGAATAATTTCTTCAGGAAATTATGTTTTAAATGATTCTTAATCTACTATTTTATAGCTAAAAAAAGTCTTCAAGATTCAAAGTAAAGATATTTCTAGTATTTTCAGATAAAATCTGAGAGACTTAGGGAAAGGAAAATGGTAAGTGAAACAGAAAAATTAACAAGCAGAGGACAAACAGAAAGGTCACAGAAATAAAGAAAAATATGGGCCGGGCGCGGTGGCTCAAGCCTGTAATCCCAGCACTTTGGGAGGCCGAGACGGCGGATCACGAGGTCAGGAGATCCAGACCATCCTGGCTAACACGGTGAAACCCCGCCTCTACTAAAAAATACAAAAAACTAGCCGGGCGAGGTGGTGGGCGCCTATAGCCCCAGCTACTCCGGAGGCTGAGGCAGGAGAATGGCGTGAACCCGGGAGGTGGAGCTTGCAGTGAGCTGAGATCCGGCCACTGCACTCCAGCCCAGGTGACAGAGCAAGACTCTGTCTCAAAAAAAAAAGAAAAAGAAAAAGAAAAAGATGTCACTAATCACAATATTTATATGTGTAGACCAAGCCTGTCACTTAAAAAAAAAAAAAAAAAAAAAAAAAAAATTTAAAGCTCACCAAACAAATTAAACTATATGCTCTATTTAAGGGACATACATAAAACAAGACAGAAAATGATTTAAATACATGTCCATTCTCACTACAATTATTCAACATAATACTGGAAATCTAGAGAGTCTAAGACAAGAGAAAGAAATAAAGGTCATCCACTTTGGAAAGGAAGACATCAACTTATCCTTGTTTGCAGATGATATAATCTTGTATTAGGAAAAACCTAAAGACTCCACCAAAAACCTATGAGAACTGATATACAAGCTCAGTAAAGCTGAAGGATACAAAATCAACATACAAAAATTAGTAGCATTTCTATATCCCAATAGTGAACCATAGAAAAATAAATCAAAAAAAGTAATCCCAGTTACAATAGTCACACATAAAGTTAAATACCTAGGAGTTAAAGAGTTGAAATTGAAAGATCTCTACAATAAAAATAACAATAATAAAAACTACAAAACATTGATGGAAGAAATTGAAGTGGACCTCAAAAAATGGAAAGATATTGTTAAGTGTCCATGCTACCCAAAACAATCTGCAGATTCAATGTAATCCCTATCAAAATACCAACGACATTCTTCACTGAAATATAACAAAAAATCCTAAAATTTATATGGAACCACAAAAGAACCTTACCTTAGAAAGAACCTTAATTATACTATAGTATAGTAACCAAAACTGCATAGTACTGACATAAAAACAGACACATAGAACAATGGAACAGAATAGAGCTATCTCTGTAGTATAATTTCAAGTCAGGTAATATAATTCTTCCAGTTTTGTTCTTTTTGCTCAGATTAGCTTTGGCTATTCTGGGTCTTTTGTGGTTTCACATACATTAAAAAAAAATTTTTTTAATTTCTGTGAAGAATGTCATCGGCATTTTGCATTTAATCTGCAGCCTGCTTTTGGCATTTTGATGAAACAATATTGATTCTTCCAATCCATGAATATGGAATATTTTTTCCATTTTTTGGTATATTCTTTAATTCCTTTCATCAGTGTTTTATAGTTTTTATTATGGAGATCTTTCCTTTTTTTTTAATTCGTAGGTATTTAATTTTACGTGTGGCTATTGTGAATGGGATTACTTGTTTGATTTTTTTTCAGATTGTTTAGTATTGGCATAGAGAAATGCTACAGGTTTGTCTATGTTTAACAGAGTGACTATAGTAATTAATAATTTAATTGTACTCTTTAAGAAAATTAAAATAGTATAATTAGATTGTTTGTAACACAAAGAATAAATGTCTTGAGGGGACGAATACTCCATTCTCCATAATGGGATTATTACACATTGTATGTCATATGAAAATATCTTGTGTACCCCCTAAATATATATACCTACTATGTACCTACAAAACCTAAAAATAAATTTTAAAAAAAAATTTAAAAATTAAAAATAAAGATAGAGCAGGTAAATAATAACTCAACAAAAGCTGGGAAAACTATATCAATATTCTAAAGATAGTTTCTAATATAAAATAGATTATTAGTAAGAAGTGATACTATTTAAAGTTTTAAATCTCAATGAAATATAACAACTATACATGTAATATGAAGCTAAAGATAACCTCAAATTACACACAATGCAAAACATTTCCAGAATTATAAAAACACATCATTATAAAAATATGAAGATTAAACACACCTTTCTAACAGCTTAAGCAGAAAAAGTATATAAAAAATGAAAATTTAGGACTACCAAATGATTTAATGTATATATAGACAGATAAATCGATTAGAGATTCCATAGTTTTCTCCAACACATATAGTACATTTACCAAAATTGAATAATTTAATGTATTAAGGTATAAAGGAACAAGTCTCGTTTAATGTATATGTATGTACATAAGTACGTGTGTGTATATTTGTGGGAGTGAGGAAGTGTGCATTCTACTTTTTCTGACAACAATGAAATTAAATTAGAAATTATTATTAATAAGATAAATGCTTCACTTTTTAATGAAAATTTCTAACACGAACAGGAGTAGATGAAATAGTATATGGAATGCAAAGGTACATTTCAGCTAACTTCAACGATTATTCAGTTCATAGCCGATCTACATACTCATTCCCATTGATATTTTTCTGAAGCAAATTCATCCATAAATATTTGTTTGTAACTTTATGTAAGAAAGGCTTTTTTGTTTTTAACATAACCAAAATATCATGGTATATCTTTAAAAAGTCTCAAATATCTAGTCAGTGTTCAATTTCCCTGATTATCTCATATTTTTGTTTGTTCAAGTCAGGATCCAAATTAGAATCATATATTGCAATTGATGGATATGTCTCCTAGGTCCCAAGGAGACACACTGTTAAGGATACACATGATTAGAATTTTAAAAACATTGTTCCTAAATACTCATAGAACATGGGATCAATGTGATGGAGTAAAGATGGCCCTGATTCTTCGTTACTAATCTCAATAGGAAGAGGCATGATTTCCCTTCCCTTGAATCTTCATTCTGTGACTACTTTGACAAAAAATATGGCAGAGTGACCCTTTGCCAGTTCTATGTCTAGCCTTTAAGAGAACCTGCAACGTACACTTTCTGTCTCTCGCAACATTCTTGGAGCACTGGCTGCAGCATAAGAAGTCTGACTACTCTGTTGGAGAGGACATGTGGAGTGACCCTGTGCTGCATGGGTAGAAGAAAAAACCGAGGTGAGTTCAGCCCTCCAGCTGTTCTTACCAAGGCACCAGGCATGCGAGTAGAGCTATTTTAGGCTCTCCAGATCAGACTAGCCACCGGCAAATACCACGAGATGAACCCAGTTAATATCACACGGAGCAAAAGAATGACCCAGGCAAACGCTATCTGAATTTCTGACCCACAAAATCATGACCTGTAATAAAATCATGATTATTTTAAGCTACTCAGCTTTTGCCTACTTTATTAGACAGCAAACGATAACAAGAGGTGTAAGGGAAGCTAAAATTTTACTTTTTGAAAAGGCTGAAAAAATTTCTTCAGTGATATTGACAAAAGAGAGAAGACACAAATAAAACATTAAAAAGGACTATATTTCAGACATTCAAAAGATAAAACTAATAAATACTTTAAAATAAAACAAATTTCTAGAAACAATACAATTTACCAAACAAAACTAAGTAGAAATTTTCCAAACAAAATCATATATACATGGATTTAAATAACCACTAAGGAACTGAAACCAGTAAATTACGTATTCTTCCATCCCTCCCCCAAACAAACAAGAATAAGAACAACAAAAGTTTACATAGCTTTACAGGCAATTCCACCATAATTCAAGGAGTCACACGTCTCTAAAACAAACAATAAAAACAACAAGAACAACTGCAAAATCCAACAGCTTTACAAAAAATTCTACCATAAATACGGGAACAGACAAAATTTCCTTTCCAGGGAAAAAGAGAAAAAAGGAATGCTCCAATCTCATCTCCAATCTCATCCTTTAAGGCAAGTGTGATTCTCATATCAAAACCAGGGATAGTATGAGAAAGGAAAATCTCCTTGGACACCACAGATGTGAAAATCCTAAATAAAAATATCACTAAGTTGAACCCCCATAGTCTATAAAATGATACTATCATGACTATGTTGAGTTGATGCCAAAACTGCAAGTCGTTTATCATTAGAAAAATCTACCAGTGTAATTCACTTCACTAACAGCTTAAGAATAAAAACCATAAAATCATCTTACTAGATTCATGTAAAGCACTGAATACAAATAAACAAATCAAACGCCTCCTGAAAAGATAAGGTAACATATTATTATATAGTTAATAAAAAATATAGCAGTTAGAATTAATTAATTTCAACTAGATACAACAAAGATAAAATTGTGAGTCTTGGATTAAAATAACAAATGAAAGGAAAGAGTCTAGTGCAGTATCCCCTTTTTGTATACCCATTGGAGAAAGCATAGGTTTTATAATTATTTTTACAATATTATTATAAGTATGATACAAAAAGCTTTAAACAATAAAACAATTGTTTTATTTAAGCAAGTAAGCAATTATTTAATTATTAAACAATAATTAATTAAATAAAATTGTGATACTGAGATTAGATCATGCAACAGAATTTTTTAAATTACATATAAACTTTGGATTTCAGAAGGGTGGGGAAAAACACTGGGAAAAATATTCAAATAAATATTTGAATATATCTCACTTCTTAAGTCAAAATAATTTCTAGAAGAAATAAATGAAAAGAAAAATCAATGCTGTGAAAAAAAACAGGCAAATATTTATATGATCTTTTGGAGGCTGACGCCAAAAGAAGAAACCATAAAAGAGAACACTAATACATTGCGTATGTAAAAATTATGAAATAACATGAAACAAATAAATGAAAGCCATAGTTAAAACACAAATGGCTAACTAGAACACTAATTAGCATGGTATGTGGCAATCAATTATATAACTTTACTATAAAAGTAACCCTTCTAAATTAATTTTTAAAAAGACCAATACCCAATAGGTAACCAGAGGATATACATAGTCAATTAAAAGAAGAAATTTGAATTTTAATTGAATTAAATTCAAATAGGAAAAGCTGTTCAACATCAGAAGATCTTACAAAAACAACACAAATTTATTAAAATACTATTTTTTCTCCAGCATTTTACCATGATTAAAAATTATGTTAATATCCTCTAGTAGCATGGGAGCAGGGAAATACATCTCATTCTTGTGACATTATCAATTGATGTATTTCTAGGAATCAATTTTTCAACATGTATCAAAATTCTTAAAATAACTTATACCCTTTGACTCAGCTATTCCCCTTCTAGGGTTTTACAATCAGAAAACATCTGAGTGTATGTCCATTATATCTCAAAAAATTTGGACAAAATTATTTTCAATTAAATAAAAAATTGAACAAGTGTTCAAGGTCATATAAAGGTGGGGTTTTTTGTTTGTTTGTTTTTCTTGAGATGGAGTCTTGCTCTGTCATCCAGGCTGGAGTGCAGTGGTGTGATCCTGGCTCACTACAATCTCTGCCTCCCAAATTTGAACGATTCTCCTGCTTCAGCCTCCAGAGTAGCTGAGACTACAGGTGCATGTCACCACACCCAACTAATTTTTTGTTTTTTTAGTAGAGACTTGTTGGCCAGGCTGGTCTCAAACTCCTGGCCTCAAGTGATCCGTCTCGGCCTCCCAAAGTGCTGGGATTACAGCCACTGTGCCTGGCCACATATAGGTTTCAATTTACATATAAATTATGTCAGCAAGAAACTGGGAATTGACTAGTCTAAAAAGAGCAAAATGATTAAATGAATTATGGTACAGCCATATATAGAATTTTCTGTAACTGAAATTCAGATAAATCTCTAATTATAATCACAGAAAGATTGTTATATAAGAAGAAAAAGTTACAAAGTAATAGGCAGAATATGCTCCCATTTTTTTTGAAAAAAACTGTTTGAGCCTACAGGTAAGATTAAAACATTGAGAAAAGACATGCAGAGGATGCTGTAGATAATCTCTTGATCACAGAATTATCCTTTTATTTTTGCTCAACTCTTCTACCTAATGTTTCAACAATAAATATGGATTACTTGTATGATGAAAAAGAAAAAAAAAACAGTGAGGGTGAGAAGGGGAGCAATAGAAAGACAGGACAGAAGAAGGTTTAAAATGTAAGAAATATTACACCACTAAGAAATGTTCTTTGGCTAAGTCCATGGTCTCATTGCCTCTGATTATTCCCTTTCCTGGAATTCCCTTACCTCTTATGTATATGATTTTGATAGCATTACTGTGCATCTGATTTTGTTTTCTGGTTGATTTACTTTTCAAAGTAATATCACCCCACCAGAATTTTATAAACACTCTTATGCTGTTTTTATATACTATAAAACTCTGCATACATAGACACTTCAAAATGTTGAATAAATTTAACTGAATAACTATCAATAGCCAAGTTTAGTTTATAATTACAAACTTAGCTAAAAGAACAGATCTCAAGAAATGGACAGTATAGAAATTTCAAGATTAGTCAAGGAAGTGATTCTGGATAGAAGCTGTCCAGCAGGATCCAGACAGTCTAATGTGACAGAACAAGTACTTGGCTGAGGTATGGATTCTTCTACCAATTAAGTTTTGGAAAGTTACTTAAATCTATCAGATCTCTCTTTGGTCAATAAACTAAAGTCCCTTCTATACGTATGATTCCTTGATATTCATGATTTTGCAGTGGGTGCTTAGTCTCTGCTATTCGCAGAAGTTGTATAGAGAAAATGGTGGAATTTAGCACATGGACTACATAGAGTCCAGAAAATTACCAATATTGCTGTCTTGCTTAAGATGAAAATAAAAAAATGGGGTCCAACCTGTTCTTTTACAAAACTTTACTATGTACATTTAGGACCTTTTCATGTCAATAAAGTGAATAAAAATCTGTTTAATTAAATTCACACAAACACACAAGTTTTTGTTAGTATAAAAGAAAGGTTACATTAGCTAATTTGAGAGGCATGATGCCTATAATGAAAGAATTAATTTGCATTCTTATATATTCTATAAAACACTGTACACTAAATTCTGGCTTTTAAAAGATGGTTTTGCACCTCATGCAAATGCTTGTGCTTCTTCATAATGTGGAGTTTAATTGCATTTAAGTGCTTATTCAAAAATATGCCCCCAACTTCTACCTCACTCTACATTTTCAACAGTAACTTAAAAATTTCCTAAGACTTAACAAATTGTGTCTTCATGGGGGTTATTCAACATGGAATTGAGCTAATGATGTTTATAGCATGTGATATTTTGGCTGATAATTTGGAATGACTGAAGCCTATGAATAGAATGGTTATAAAGGGTCATAGTTCTCCTTATCAAAATGTCTAGCCTTATTACCTTAGAGAAAATAAAAATGAAAAGACATATCATGTTTTCACCCTAGTTTCTAGTGTGGAAGTTGATTTGTTTAAGTGCCTTTTCAAATCCCAAAATATTCACATCTCAATTCTAAAATGTGGTCTTTAACAAGAAGCCAGACCAATGGAAATAATGAACAGGTTACAGGCTCCAATGCAAAGTCTTTTTAAGAAATGTATCATCAGGATTTGTTTAAAATGTCATCTTAAATTAGCAAGGCCATTTCACTTATTCAGCTGTTTACTAATGAGAATCAACATTTATATGACACAGAACACATTTTTTTTTAATGTATACAGTATAAACATGAGAAGCAGCATACCTATTAAATAGATCTTTATGTTAATACAGTTACATAGATATAGTGACATATTTATGTACAAGTTCTCTATATTCTTACTAAAATTAAGATTAGGACATTAATCTTGTCCTTTACCCATTACTATTTCAGAAAACTAAAAATAAAAAATCCAGCCAGATGCTCTTTAATTTCAAAGTGTCCTTTTTATCTTTGTGAGCTAGCTAGATACCTACTACAAAGCATTAGTAATTCCTTTCCTGTCAAGTTATTTTTAGGGTGTTTTAGTTTTACTGAGCTCTCTACCAAATGCAAAACATTAGATATCCTGAATTTTTCTCTGCTCTGTCCATCCTAGAAATGGAAGCTTTCTTGCTTCAAACCTCAGTGCACACATGTAAACACAATTACTCAAAACAAGGCAACAAGTGAGAGGCAGGGTTAAAATAAGAACTCAGGCAATCTGACTCACAATCCAGGATTCAACCCCCTAAAACTTGCTGTTTTCTTTGTCCTCTTTGCTGTGAACCAAGACACTTGTTCTGTAGCAGAGTGTTTCTGCTGCAAATCCAGTTGCTACTGCATTATGCAATGAAGTCAGAAGCCTGAGCTTGTGACATCAATATAGGTTGCTATGGTAACACTTTCCATAAGTATTACAGGTTCAGTGTAGGCTCAAAAAAGGGGACTTCAGCAGAGTAGCAAAATAACTGGCATTATTTCAGCCTAAATTACAACAATGGTTGGTGCAAAACTGTTTTATAATTCCTGTAATAAAAAGTTTTACATTTTATGTCATTATTGAAAGTCACTTTTATAATATATTTAAAAATGAAAGTTCTCCAGTAGAAATAGTAATGCTACTGACCTTCTAAAGCATTCACATAATCCACAAAGAAGAGAATCTCACTATAACATAGCTAATTATTCCACATATTTAGTCATTCCATAAGTCAGGGTAATATTATACATTATATATTATGATAAAATCCTAATAACATGTCATTCTAGCTTTTCCATTACAAGAATTGTAAAAGGATCTCACAAAGTTGCATATATAAAAGCAGCTTTAGATGAGAAGACTATTTTTAACAAAGCAATAATAAAGATCACCTTTTGATTACACAAGTTCATTATTATTTTCCTAGAACATGTTTGTCAGTGCCTCCATTTAAATAGTTAAATCTACCTTCCTGTGTAAGATATGTTTAAAAAGATTCTTTGGCCTTCACATTTTTTTAACCTGAATTAGAAGCACATGGCTGAATAATTACAAAGGCTGAACTTCTTTATTAAACAGCTCCTTTGTTTTTCTCATCCTTCTCAAGAGGAGGATCTTAGCTCAATTCTGTAAACACACTTGAACTAGGTGTTAGGGTTACAACAGCATGTTGGACATTAGGTATAAGATGCCTAAGACATAATGTCTTCTATGAAAAACTCACACATGTTGAGTTAATAATGATAGCAATAAAAGTACAAACAACAATTGAAAAATATTTACTGAGTATCTGCCATGAGTCAGACACCATGCGGAAGACTTGACATAGACTATCCGATGTAATCCTCACAACAATAAAAGCAGGAAGGTGGGTACTGTTATTCCCGTTTTGCAGGTGAGAAAACTGAAGCTCAGAGGGATAAAGTGACTTGCCCGAAGTCACACAGCTAGTTCAGAACACAGCTGGCATTTTAAGTCAGGGCTAACTCCAAATGTTTATGATGTTTAAACAGAAATTAAAGAGAATTCCCTATTGCTCATTGTGACCAGAATTGAAAATTGCATCATCATTCCACTGAGCAAGAATTCCTTTATGTAGAATTCATTGAAGCAGAAAGCAGATGATAATCCTGTGGCTGACTTAATGAGCACTTTTGATGACTAACTTTGCTGTTGGTGTAACATTTAGCAATTCAGAAAATATTTACCTGAAAACATTTCCTTCTTTATCGGTTACAAATGACAATGTACAATAGAGAAAGGATAGACTCTTCAATAAATGATGTTTACCTCACTGGATATCCACATACAAAATAATGAAATTAGACCCATTGTTCTTATACCATACACAAAAAACAACACAAAATGATTTAAAGACCTAAACATAAGATGTGAAACTGTAAAATTCCTAGAAGACAAACATAGGGGAAATTCTCCTTGGCATTGGTCTCAGCAATGATTATTTGGATTTGACACCAAAAGCACAGGCTATAAAAGCAAAAATAAACAAGTTTCTGCAGAGCAAACAATCAACAGAAGAAAATGGTAACCTACAGAATGGGAGAAAATATCTGCAAACCCTACAGCTCGTACAAGGCTCCTATCCAGACATATAAGGAACTCATATAATTTAATAGCCAAAAGTCAAATAACCCAATTCAAAAATGGGCAAAGTAACTGAATTGACATTTCTCCAAAGACATACAAATGACCGACAAGTGCATGAAAAGAAGCTTGACATCACGCATCATCAGGGAAATGCAAATCAAAACCACAATGAGATATTATCTCACACTTGTTAGGGTGGCTGTTATCAAAAAGTCAAAAGAAAAAAGTGTGTTGGCAAGGATGTAGAGAAATGGGAACACTTGTGTGGTGTCTGTGGAGATGGTAAATTGGTATGAATATTATGGAAAACTACCGTTATGGAAAACAGTAAGGGGGTTTCCCTTAAAAATTAAAAACAGAACTACCCTATCATCCAGCAATCCTACTTCTGAGTATACATCCAAAGGAAATGAAGTCAATATCTTAGAGATATTTGCACTCCCCCATATTCGTTGCAGCATTATTTGCAACAGTGAATAATGAAAGCAAACTTAGTGTCTATCAACATTTGAATGAAGAAAATGTGGTACATATATACAATGGAATATTATTCAGCCTAAAAAAGTGTAATTTTATAGAATGTCATTTGCAACAATGGGGATGAACCTTGAGGGTGTTATGCTAGGTGAGATAAGCTAGACACAGAAAGACAAATACTGCATGTTCTCATTTACATGTGGAATCTTAAAAGTCAAACTCACAGTAACAAAAAGTGAATGATGGTTACCAGGGAGTTTGGGGAAGGGGAAAAGGGGAGATATTGGTCAAAGGATGCCAACTTTTAGCAGTAAGATGAATAAGTACCAGGGATCTACCGTATAACACAATTAGTATAGTTAATAATGTACTATAAACTTGAAATTTGCTAAGAGAGTAGACTCAGAAGTTCTTGCCACAGAAAGAAAATGATAACAGTGTGCAGTAATGGATATGTTACACGGGTTGATTGTGGTCATCATTTTTTAGTGTATGCATATACCAAAACATCACAATATATACCCTAATAAATGCAATTTTTGTCAATCATACCTCAATAAAACTGGGGAAATATTAGTTCTATAACTTTTCTTACAGAGTTACTTTAACTTTTAAATATGATTCAAACTACTATATCAATTTCAGCTCAAATAAATATATTAATAATTTAATGTGTATGCTGAATGCTAGTTTACATACCATACTAAACATTCGTTCATTCAGCAAATATTTATTGAGCCACTATTATGTGTCAGGTACCATGCTAAATGTTGGATATAAAACTATAGCAAATAGTGAAATAGTCCACAAATTAAAGGAATGTATAGTCCATAATGAGAGAAGAACATTATTCAAATGATAACATAAATAAATATAAAATTACAGCAGTGTTCAAACAGTAAAATTCCTAAATTTCCTAATTCTACCCCTCAAAATTCAACCTTTCATCCCAGATCAAAATCCACTGCCTCATCTTCCTCCTCCAGTCTAGAGTTGGCTTCTGTCCATTCTTCCAAATTTGTTTCCTCTCTCATGTGTCTTCACCCTGCCCTTCTCTTCGGCCTGACCACATTTGAGCTCTCATCGCTTCATGCCTTAGGTGTCTCAACAGCTCCTGGCATGACCCCCTGCTTTAGCTTCTGCCTTAAGAGTTCCTAGGGCAGATCACTATAGCCCTACATCCTGAAACACCTAAGACAAGAGAGCTTGGTCACATTGCAGCTCCCACTCCACCCAAATACCTGTAGCCACTCTCCTTCCTTTAAACCTGAAATCTAACTCCTCAGCCTGACATTCCGAGCTTTTAAAAATCTGACCACAGTCTTTAACTGTTCAGTCTTGGGATCCATCGCTCCTCTGCAGGTATCCCTTCCCAAGCCAAATGGATGAATCACTGGCCTCTAAGTAAGCATTTCACTTTTCCATCTCTGCTTTTATTTACTCCACGTCACCACTGAAATTCTTCATCCCTTTTCCACACCTCTCCTTCCCTTCCCTTTTAGAATTCTAAACACCCTTCTAAGTCCAGCATGAATTATTGATTGGATAGTTGTACTGTTTCGTTTTTTTTGTTTGTTTGTTTGTGTGCATATGCTTTATCTCCTCTGCTAGATTGTGAGCTCCTTAAGGGAAGAGACTGCCTTCTGAATCTGCTGCAGTACAATATACACACATGGTATTTATTAATACCTGTTGATGTCCTGTCCCAGGACAATGAAAGCCTATTCAGGTAGCTTATAAGACAAATATTCACATCACTAATTGTATAATTATGGCTTCCTCTGAAAATTAGATTCAGATCCTTCTGTTTGTTTCACTAAAAATCCATGGAGCAAGAAAACGTAGAATAAGATTCTGCTACTTGTCTACATAGAGAAAATAACTAACTTTATGTTTGTATGACTTTCAATTAGAACTTTCAAGCAAAGACAGTAAGAAATAAAACTAATTATTTGTATTAATTGAGACTCTGTTGCAAACGAGAGCAATCTAACTTACAATTAGCTTAGGCAAAAATGAAAGGCAATTCATTGGCTTATGTAATTGGGAAGTCCATGGGTAGATCTGGTTTCAGTCACAGCCAGATCCAGAGGATTCAATGGAAGTCTCACTCTCCTTTACTTCCTGAGAGTTTACCTTATTCTCTATAGCTACAGACAAGTCATTTGTGTATGATAAAGACAAAGCTGGTGATAATTTCAGTTTCATATTATACCAGATTGTCAACCCCAATTAAATAATAATCAATCTCTCTCTCACACACACACACTCTCACTCTCTCTCTTTCATTTTTTTTCTCCCTTCATTTCCATGGAGAAATCTCAGGGAAGATGGCTGAATCCTAAACAGATCATACACCTACCTGAGAAAAAGCCACTGTGCCAGAAATAAGAGCATCTGTGAATAAGTCAGCCTGGGCATGGACCCATGCCTACGGCCAGAGTGGTCACCAGACACCTTAATTGGCTGTGCCTCTAAATACGCATGAAATTGAGAAAAGGACTTCTTTTTTGTTTTTTCACAACAAAAAAGAAGAAATGAAAAAAAAATAATAATTTATCCCGTTAAGTCTGGGAAACCCTTTGGGTCCTGAATCATCTAGATTGACTTTAAATTCTGAAACATTAGCTCATATATTTATCCCCAGATATTTGTTTCGCTCCTACTATGCGTCAGACACTCTGTTAGGCACTGTGAGTGATACAAAGGTTATTTCATCTTACTCCTAATAATTAGAAATGCATAAAGATAGAGAATTCTGACCCAAAGTAGGATATGAAATATGTCATAAAAGTGTTTGGAACCAAAGATAAGGATTCGGGAATAATATATCAATAGGTGAAAATGTAAGTGGTAGAAAGAGATGAAACTGAAATTTTCAAGGTAGAGAAAATAAAGAGAAGAGAGAAATAAAGACTGAGAATAGGAAAGAGAACTGAGAAAGACTCTTACATCCATATTCAAGTTGTAGTTCATAAAATACAAATTCCTTAAGAGGAGAACTCATGTCTTCTTTTGGGCAACAAAAATAACAAGACTAGGAAAATAAAATAACAGTAATAACACTGAATAACATTTATTGAGTGCTAATTATGTGATAGGCATTGCACTAAGCTCTTTCAACAGATTATCCCATTTAATCCTGAAAACAATCCTATGAAATGGATAGTAATATTAATATTTCCATTTTAAAATTAGGGCACTGAGACTCAGAAATGTTAAATATAATCTGCCAAAGGAAATGGTGGATTTGGGTTATTACCAAGCTGGTCCAAATCCGGAGTGTGACCTCCTTATCTAGGGAACATTTTCAGAGGTTCCATCTTTTCATGAGAGTCAAGGAACAGCTTCAGTATCAGTTACCCAGAATCATGTGTTTTTTGAGTTTTTACTTCACTCACACCATCTCAGCCTCTTGCCTAATGTAAATCCCATCCTCATTCTCCCCCAGTTCATTCTGCAGGCCGAATTCATCCAGGAAATTTGCTGAACGGAGAGTAAATGGAAAGAACGAGGAAAAGGAGCTTAAGTAGGGCATAGTACAGGCTATTGGCTCTGTATTAGCAGAATAAATCTCAGTGGCAGAGTTATGGGTTAAATTGTGTCCTCCAAATAAGATATATTGAAGTCCTAAGCTCTAATACTCCAGAATATGACCTTATTTAGAAATAGAGTCGTTATAGAGATAATGAAGTTAAAACAAGGTCACAAGGATGGATCCTAATCCAGTATGACTGATGTCCTTATAAAAAGGAAAAGTCTGGATGCAGACACAGACTTGCACAGAGGGAAAATCATGAAGGAGACACAAAGAGAAGGTCATGTAAATATGAAGGCAGAAATCAGGGTGATGTATCTTCAAGGCAAAAACACCAAAGATTGCCATCAAATCACCAGAAGCTAGGTGAGACGCCTGGAACAGATTCTCCCTCCCAGCCCTCAGAAGGAAGCAACCATACCCACACCTTAATCTCAAGCTTCTACCCTCTGGAACTGTGAGATGACAAATTCCTGTTGTTTATGCCACCCAGTTTGTGGTACTTTGTTGCAGCAGCCCCAGCCCACCAATGCAAGTACCTTTGAGAAACGTTATGACCATTCTAAGCATCTTGCTAATGAACAAGGTAATTTCCTCTTTCAGGATGCCATGTGTATAAGCCCATGGTCATGCCAATTCACAACAGAATATCTAGATTATTGAAATTCCACATGTGATTTTATGGCCTCACAGGGAACACTTCTAAATGATTTTACATAGATATTACCTTTTGTGTTTCCCAATATGTTGCCATCATTTGCTAAAAGAAGGCTAATGTTTTTTTTTTTTTTTTTTTCTGGAGAGAATGCTTTTCTATCAGAAATCTGATACCAGATTCATAAGTGGTCATTTAAATTTTTTATTCTGGGCTTCCAAGACACATCTATATACTCAGAATGAATTGTTTTCCCATTGGTTCATAGGTTAAATTCACATTAAAACATTCTCAAATATCAAGAAAGCGTTTTATTTTAACAACAATCAATAATCCATCTACTGGCTAACTTTTAAGGGTTTGATGGGAAACACGGTGGAAAAGCCTTCTTTGAAGTTTTGTGAAAAGATTAAAAACATGGCATGAATCATAGTTGCAATATGTATTAATAGCCACATTATCAAATAAGGTACATAACTAGAACTTTCAAAATTTACTATGTTCTCGAGTCAATTGGCAATGTGAATAAAATAAAAAATGTTGAACACCACAGCCTCTTTAGAGTGAGAGTTATGAAATGTGCCCCTCTGGACTTACCTTTTCCAGGGTTGGTAGAACTCAAGGGCTGCTCTGAGTCAGCAGAATGTTCACTGCTGTGCACCCTCTCGAGATAATGCATGACCTTAAGCAGAACCTAACAGAGCCACAGAACCTGTTCCTGGACCTGACATACTTTCTCCTTTACTCCTTTTTCCTCCTTCCTTCCTTCTTAGTATTGACATATTTTCCTATGAAAGTAATACATATTTGGAGTTGTAAAGAGTCCCAATGTTTTATGCACAGAACTACTATTAATATGAATTTTGCAGTATAATGTACTAGTTGGACACAAGTTTCAAAGCCAAATAACCCTTGTTTTAAACTGACAAGTCCTTTTCTAAGCTGTGTACAACTTTAGGAGTGACACATAGCCATTCTATGTTTTCTCTTCTGTAAATTAAGGATGATAATTGCACCTCCTGTAAACAGTTAGTCTGAGAATTAAAATAAGATAGTACCTAAAGAACACATAGCATAGAAAAAGCCACATGGTGAATACTTAATAAATGTAGGCTAGCAACTATGCTGACAAAGAAAAAGACATCAATTATCTGACATTTTAGAAAAGTCAAAGTTAGAGCAATGGTCAAACCACCAGTGGTTTCTAGGTTTTTGGGAGGTGTTAGGTAACACTTGAATTCATGAAGAACAGGGATTTATTTGAGTGTTGAAACCATCTGGTATGATATTGTAATAATAAATACATGACACTATGCATTTGTCAAAACTCACAGAACTTTTCAGCATAAAGAGTAAACCTTACTGTATGCAAACTTTAAAAATCAAAACCATTTTGGAGATTCAAATACCCCAGGATGAAATGCAGAATGTGACAAGGCTGACTGTATTACCAATGTATAAAATAAATCTAAGGGTATTAAAAATGTATGAAACACAGCCAGGCATGGTAGCTCTTTCATGTAATCCCAGTACTTTGGGAGGCTGAGGCAGGTGGATTGCCTGAGGTCAGGAGTTCAAGACCAGCCTGGCCAACATGGTGAAACTCTGTCTCTACTAAAAATACAGAAACTAGCCAGGTGTAGTGGTGCAAGCCTGTAATCCCAGCTGCTTGGGAGGCTGAGGCATGAGAATCGCTTGAACCTGGGAGGTGGAGGCTGCAGTGAGCTAAGATTGCACCATTGCACTCCAGACTAGGCAATAGTGAGACTCCATCTAAACAAACAAACAAAAAAACTGTATGAAATAAACTCACTGAATGGGGTGGGAGGGAAAGGTAATCTAAGTAACTTTGGAAATGAGAGAAATGTGTAAAGCTAAAGGAAAAATAATTGGTACAGAAGCAGTGTACTCTAATGAATAATATTGTTCCTAATAAGAATATGGGCAATTCTTATACCGATATATACTGATAGTATATATACATATACTAAAATTAAACAATTAAGAAAATGAGAACTGGATGATACAGCCAGGTTTCTCACTGCTGGAGTGAGATCTGCAGATAGGAAAGGGAAAGAATCTCCTAATGATCCATGTGGTCATGGATTAGACTTGAAGATATCAGTATGAACTCATATTTAGCTTAATGCAGATACAGATGGTTAAACATGGGAGAAATTATAGATATGTATATATACATGGGTTAGTATCCACAAATATATTTCCTTCCTCTGTCACTGGAGAGGGCCTAAAAGCAACAACATCCCATTTTCAACAAGCACACACCTAACACCCAGATCTTGTTTTCTAATACCATTTTTCAATCAAAAGAATCAGGGCTCTTTTGAGAATAGGCTGATTCTAGGATTGGTGCAGAAAATATTTAATATGAGCCTACAGCAAGCATCTTGTAGTGCTAGAAAGTAAGGAAGTACTTAAAAAAAGGAAAGAAAGAAAAAAAAACTATGGGTTATGGAAAGGAACAAAGTAGCCAACAAAAGGACCTACCAATGGTCAAAGCTGGAAAATTTGAACAACAAAATATAGTAGTATTGGCTTATAATCCAAGGAAAAAAAATAAATCTGACTCCACAATGATATAGATAAATAATTAAACAAATAAATAAGTGGAAGAAAATAGAGAAATCTCCCACACAGAAGAATTCCATATAATTTGTGTAAATACTCTGCCCTCAAAGGTGGAGCATAAGTCCCTATTTTAACTGTGGGCTGCATGTCATGACTCTTTTCCAAAGAACACAGTATGAAAAGAGATAAAAGAGTAACTTTACAGTGGAGGCACCTGACAAACACCAGCCCAGCCAGGTGATCAAGGTAAATATCAACAGTGTAATTTGCCAGTCAAGGTAAATATCAACAGAGTAACATACTATCAGTATGTACCCTTGATGTGATGTGATGAGAATAGCACTTGATGTTCTTCCTACGACCCCATTACCCCAGTTTAATAACCAGAAGAACATCAGACAAATTCCAATTGAGGGATGTTGCATAAAATACTTGACCAGTTCTCAAAACTCTCAAGGTCATCAAAAACAAAGAAAGTCTCAGAAGCTACCACAACCAAGAGGCACCTAAGGAGAAACACAGACTAAATGTAATGTGGTATAATATTTGGGATTCTCTAACAGAAAAAAAAAAAAAAAAAAAAAGACATTTGATAAGAACTAAAGAAATACATATAAATTACAGACGTTAGTTTAAATAACATACCAATATTTTTTCATTAATTGTAACAAATGTACTACAGAAATGTACAAATATATGATGTTAATAACAGGGAAAAATAGTTATGGGATATATGATAACTTTGTACTATCTTAAATTCTTCTAAGGCTAGGCATGGTGGCTCACACCTGTAATCCCAGCACTTTGGGAGGCTGAGGTTGGTGGATCACCTGAGGTAAGGAGTTCAAGACCAGCCTGGCCAACATGGTGAAACCTCATCTTTACTAAAAATATAAAAATTAGCCAGGCATGGTGGTGGGTACCTGTAATCCCAGCTACTCGGGAGGCTGAGGCAGAATTGCTTGAACCTGAGAGGTGGAGGCTGAAGTGAGCCAAGATCGCACCACTCCACTCTAGCCTAGACAACAAAGCAAGAATCCATCTCAAAAAATAAATAAATAAAAATTCTTCTAAAATTAAAAATTTATTTTAAAAAGGAAAAAAAATACAGATAACTACTACACTAAACCTAAAAACAAAAACATTAACCAGCATTACTAAGTACTTTTTTTTTTTTTAATTTGATGGACAATTATAACAAGAAATACCTAGTAACTACTAGGTCTTTATGAAAACAAATGTTTTCAGTTACTGCTCCAACTAACCCTGATCTAGTTCTTATAGTTATTTCAATTCATGCTGAATCTCTTCTTAAAATTAGACCCTCCTAGAACTCAATCGTCACTGCCCACTTCATTTTGTCTACAAAGAAATATTGTGGATGTCAGTGGCTTTTATACTCAATCGGCAGTTCCTAACACCCTAAATACTCCACTATTTTCCCTTTTAATCCATGAAAAGCTACCAAAAGTAAGAGGTCAGTCACAAATTACACTGACTTCCTAACAACAGAAATCTATATATGATTTTTCAATGAAAATAAGATATTACATTACCTAATGCCTCCTGTCGTTAGTTCTTTCCCTTCTGAAGTTAAAATTTACACATTTTTTTCAAGTAAATCTGCTAGTAAACTTCATCATACATAGATTTTATATGGTACTATTTTCTTTTACAAGTGTAACGGTATAAATCTAAGCTAGAACAGGGAAAACTGAAAGACATATGTAAATAAATGCAGGTTTTAAAAGAGTTATGTAATAGTTTTTGATATGCTTCCACAAAGTTACCCTTCACTAAATGCTGTAAGATAAATGCACTTTGCTGAGTTGAAGGCTTTTGTGAAGGCTATACTTTAGGGGCAAGGAGGTGTAGATGAAGCAGGGAGATGAGAAGAAGCAATAAAGCCAGGTGGCTGAGCTCCCTCTGTAACATTGTACTTGAGGGAGCTGTTTGCACATGAGTGTCTCATGCATCCATCTTTCCTCTGCACGCTCTGGGTCACACACCATAAATCTCCCTCTCAGTCTTCTCAAGCCTTGCATATCTAGAATCTGATATGCATATAATATAAGTTAGAAATTTTATGCTTCTTCACAGTGCCCTAAAACACATAGTGACATAATCCTTGACTTAAATGGGGCAGATGGAAATACAGATGAAAAGAGAGAGACAGAAATGTTACCTCTTCTCAAGAGCTCACAGCTATTAAGTTGCAGAAGTAAGGTTCAAAGCCGACTCATCTATCCCGAAGCCCAGTGGACCTTCCCCCAAGACCAAATGCCTCTGCATACATACCATCCTGAGCCAGCTTTAACCTACGTTTGGAGGTCATGTGCTATTACCGTATGCAGTGTGAGTAACCCCTTTTCCCTTCTTAGTAAAGTATATAGTGTCGTAACTTTGTGATGGGCTCGGTACTCCTGCCCTGTTCACTGGTAGGAAAAGGCTTCCTTTGGTGACTGGTAAAAAGCGCTAGCCTTGTGTCTAGACTAAAACTCTGATTTGAAAATTCCTTCCAACGAAAATTCCACCCTGCCAAAATTCCTAGAATGTGTATTCTGAGAGCAATGGAAGAAACAAATGGACCCAATTTATGTCCCTTATCGTTCTTTAATATATCTGATAGTTCACACATGTTACAAAACCTTCAAGTACCTGAAAGTTTGGGATCTATGGTTGGTTTGTTTTGGATTGGGTTGGGTTGCCTCCTTATAGGTTCTAAAAGTTACTTGCACAAGGAAGATAAATACTTTTGTGGCACTCAAACTCTTTAAACCATAGCATTTGTGTCAATTGCTATTGTAGGTTTTATCAAATGACATCTGGACTTGATAAACTGAGGTTACATACTATTAAGCTGTTGGGTCTTTTTGAGTCCATAAATGTAATAAATTATAAATATAAAAACAATAATATATATATTTGAGATGCTAGGTCACCATGGAATGAGGTGACAGCATTTTATAGAAGAAAACATAGTTTATAGTTTCATACTATTTGTTTATACATTGCCTCACCTTCAGTTCTGGAAGCTGGCTTGATTCTATAGCCAATCCAGAGACTCTAGATTGAGTCTGGCCTTAGGCATTTTGTTCTATCCCTTAGAAGCCCTCTAAACCTAACTTGACCTTGGTTACCTTCATTCTGAGTGCCCAAGGGATAAGCCAGATTGTTTTACATTCTAACCTCAGGAATGTGTCAGCCCTGGGATAAACCAAGCAATCCATTTAATGCCTCAATTTTCACAACCATACCAGACCTATCCTAAAAGGAACCCTTACATACAAAGTGATCAAAATCTGCTGTCTGAATACAGATCCTTTAAAAGACTTTTCCTAGGGAAGTTTGTAGAAAATTCAAGGACTGGGCTACTCTGGAATCCTTCTTTCCTCTACCCTTCCCAATCCTTGGTCCATATTCAACTCCATGATGGTTCTTGATGAGCCTACTGAGTGCAAGATTCAAAATTAAGGCTCAGCAATATTTTCCAAAAAATTTTTTGCAACTTTAGGTTAAAATAATGCTATTGGCCAGGCACGGAAGCTCAAGCCTGTAATCCCAGCACTTTGGGTGGCCGAGGCAGGCAGATCACTTACGGTCAGGAGTTCAAGACCAGCCTGGCCAACATGGTGAAATCCCATCTCTACTAAAAACACAAAACTTAGCCAGGCATGGTGGTGGGCACCTGTAATCCCAGCTACTCAGGAGGCTGAGGCAGGAGAATCAATTGAACTCGGGGGGCAGAGGTTGCAGTGAGCTGAGATCACGCCACTGCACTCCAGCCTGAGTGACAGAGTAAGATTCTGTCTCAAAATAAAAAATAAAAATAAACACTATTAATTGTGATAATTTGTTTGGTTCTCTATGTAACTGAATTCAGTTCACCAAAGTATCCCTTCATAGTTCTAACTGAACTCCTTTGTTTTCATTTTTAAATACTACAACCAAAAAACTCTGTATAGCCTCTAGTTTCGCTTTTCAGATGACTGTATTTTTGGTAGGTGAAGTGATCCTCTACTTATTTCCACTCTATGTCACAGATTTTATTCTAATACAGTTACTAATACAAATAAACTACTTGCCTCTTGAGGATTCACAAAATCACCAGTATCTTTCTGTTTAAACCCTTTAAACATTTAAAATTCTTATCTTCCTGACACATTGTTTTTTATGTCATGTTATTCTTCAGCAAAGTGGTGTTAGGAATGAAAAAGTGATTACAGAAATGAGCAAGCCTCTCCAAAAAGGGGAAAAGTAAAGGTGATATTAAGAAGAAGGAAATTTTCTTTAAGCCCCAATCTTATGCACATGTATACAGAAAAATTCTCATCCCACTGTGGAGGAATACTAAGCAAACTGAGGTTTCTGTTTTTTTAAATATTATCTCATACGTAATAAATTTAGAGAAAAACAGCTATTGTTTTTATACAGCCTGAGAGTCCCTGTTTTGTTATGAGAAGAAATCTGTAGACTGTCAAGTCCAGGATTTCTGTGAGTTCATTCATTGACTGGAAGGTAGCATGATGGACGATAGGCAAGGAGTGTCTGGCTTGGGGGGTCTGGCTTGGGGGAATAGTAGGAATAAAGAACCCCTTTTAAGATTTAGTAGTGACTTTGGGAGGCTGAGGAAGGAGGCCAGGATTTCAAAGCCAGTCTGGGCAACGTGATGAGAGCCTATTTCTACAAAACATAAAATATTAACCAGGTGTAGTGGTGCCCAGCTACTTGGGAGGCTGAGGTAGAAGGATCACTGGAGCCCAGTAATTCGAGATTACAGTGAGCTATGCTTGTGCCACTGCACTCCAGCCTAGGTAACAGAGCGAAGACCCAATCAAAAAAAGAAAAGATTTCATAGTGAATAATGTTTTATTAATTCTTTCCCTAAGATGACACCTTGCTACTTTTCCTACTCACTCCATATTCCCCTATATAAATCCTAGTTACTGTAATTTTACTTATTATAAATATCCTGGCTCTGTAGGGAATTCATCATCTTCCCACTCGTTCGTGTCTTCATAAAATTCTACACTAGTAAAACTTCAATAGAACAGTAAAATATAGAATCATTTTTCTGGATATTGTACATATAATTGTTTTTAAGGTATATGGTCTCGAGCTCATGAAAAAAAGTATATATATATATTTCTCCTACTCAACAGTCATCAAATGTTTATTGAGCACCTACTATATGGCAGGAACTTTTCTTGGCATAGCATAGGTGCTCAGCAAACATTTGATTTTCTAAGCATTGGAAATGTACTGGAAAACAAGGAATGGCCTTGACCTCAATATAAGCCCTTATGTTATGGAGAAAAGAGATATGGGGTAAACATGTAGATGGGTAAATGAGATTGCTTCAGGAAATAATGAGTGCTATGAAGAAGATAAATAAGTTTAACTGGAAGGGCAGCTTTAATTGGGTGGTCTGGAGAGGTCTCTGAGGAGATGATATTTGACTTGAGACGTTAAAATTGAGAAAGAAACTTTTTATCTGAGGAATGTGAGCCCATTTCAACTGTCAGGTCCACAGAGGCATTAAAATGTGATAGCAGTTACATCTGTCAGCCCTTAAGCAAAATAATTTCTTCTTCGTTTGCTATGTGAGCTCTAGACTGATGACAATTAGCCATAAAATTCCATACACTGCACAACATAATGCATACCTTATGGTTCAACAATGTATATAGCCAATCACTAATCAATGTTACTTCTTTAAACCATTGAGAATTTCTAACACCTTTATATCAGTACACTCCTTGTCCCCTTTCACCTTTAAAAACCTTCTTGTGACAAAGGCTGAATAGCGAGTGCACTTGCTGGTGTTTCCCAGGCTGCAGTCCTCAACCTTGGCCCAAATAAATCCTCTCTATTAATTTGCCTCAGCTTCTTTTGTTAGGTTGTATTTGACCACTCATAAAATCATATACATATTTGACCATTCATGAAAACTAATTTGAGATCAGCTTTCCCAAGGGGTGAAGTTGCCATGTTCATTTCTGGATCTGGGTCTAACTGCCATATATCTATCCAAATATCATTTCTTCTTTTTTCTCCTCTTTCAATTCAGTCTTCCTCCCTTTCCACCTCTCTGTTTATGGGTCTTCTTGTTCCTTTTTTCTTTCATATTTTCTATTTTCCTCACTTTCTACCTCTTCCGCTCAGGCCTAGTGCTTCCTCTCTGCAATGTTTTCTCTGACTTCTTAGAAAAAGTGCTGCCCTGGCACCTGTGCCACCTGAGTCACTGTCACTTTCCCTCATTTTTGACCTACCTTAAAGCAAACTGAAGCGAAATTTTTTGCATCACTAGTGGAATTTAACAAACATAGTTGCATATTTGATATTATAACATAGTTATATCTCTCTTCACTTACTCTGGCCTTTGAGTTCTCTCACCAGGGAAAAAGAAATTCAGGTATGCAGTGTTATGCCAAGTAAATAGTATGTAAATATTTAAAATGTTTTAATTATTTTAATTCTCCTGAATTTGTGTGAACTTCGTAACACAATGCTATATTTTATATTTGGAAGAAGTATGAGCTCTATTTACTGATGAATCTTGACTTTGACCTTTTCAGAAGCAGTGTTTCAGAATTTATATGAAACAGAAATGAACTTTCTCCATTTTATGCATTTAACTGCAATCTAATTGATGTATTTCAATTATTTTCTCCCCAATAATAGTATGCAATTATCTATACTTTTTTATTAAAGTCTTAATAGAACTTTTATTAAAACTGGGATGATTTTAGGACAGACTAAAGTACTAAACAAAAAACATTACTTCACCATGTCTTGAAGAAAAGCACTACTAAGTCCTTTACACTTCACACTTCTGGCATAACTTCTCTTTGCCTCCATTTCCTCAGCTCAAAAATGAAAATAAGATCAATCTAATAAAGTTGTGTGTAGATTGAACTGATCAATTCAAACACCTAGAATAGTACCTGAAACACAGCAATAATTTAATTAGTGATAGCTGTTGCTGCTGCTGCTGCTGCTACTGCTAATATTGTTATTGTTGTTATGGTACAACTTGTGTAGTTGTGGTACCTAATGTAGCTCAGAACCTAATTCTGAAACCTATAAGCAACCTAGATGCTAGAAACATCCAGGTTTGCCATCTTGGTAACTCAGATCATTGCTAGACACATTTCATTATTAAGCATATCTTCATCCATTTCTAATTCCCCAGAGAAAAAGGTTTATAAGTCTGGTATCTAATATGTTTGGGGCAACCACGCTTTAAAATGATTTAAGGAATGTAGAAGATCAACTCAAGTTATGCTCCTAGTTTTCAGGGAAACACCCAACATGGACAATTGCTCAGAAACTATGGGATTTACCATGTAGAATACATAAGGAGAAGTTTGCCCAGTTTGGTAAATTTTTGCAAAATGAATGCCTTAATATCCCTCTCTGCACTCATGAAAAGTCCCTTCCTATGAGGACTCTGGTCCTGACTGTGTACCTTGCTCTGGTCAGTGGGATAAGAGAAAATGTGATGTAAGCAGAGGAGTGAAAGGGCCTTGTATTAGTCAGGGTTCTCTAGAGAAAAATAATCTATACCTTCTATTCATCTCTGAGACAGGCAGAGAGAGAGAGAGAGAGAGAGAGAGATATTGATTTATTAAAGGAAGAGCTTCATGTGATTATGGAGGCTGAGAAGTCCCATGATCTGCTGCCTTTCAAGCTGGAGACCTAGGACAGCCAGTGGTATAGCTCCAGTCCTAGTACAAGGGTGTGAGAACCAAGAGAGCAAGTGGTATACGTTCCTGTCCAGATGCAGGAGAAGACCAAAGTCCCAACAAAAACAGGTAGAGACAGGAAATTCTCCCTTACCCCATCCTTTGTTCTATTCAGGGTTCCAACTGATTGGATGAGGCCCACCCACAGCAGGGATGGCAATCTGCTTTACTCAGTCTACCTATTCAAATGTTAATCTCATCTGGAACCACCCTCACAGACACATCTAGAATAATGTTTAACCAAATATCTGGGCAGTCTGACATCCAGTCAAGTTGATACTTAAAATTAACCGTCACAGTGCCTTCTTATCTTGTTCTTGGTCTTAGAGGGAATTTGTTTAGTCTTTTACCTTGACTATGACATTAGATGTAGGTTTTTGGTAGATGCCCTTAATTAGGTTGAGAAAGTTCCCTTCAGTTCCTAAATTGTTGAGCATTTTATCCTGAAATGGATGCTGTCAAGTGTTTATTTTGCTTTGGTTTGGTTTTTGTCTATTGAGATAATCATATTTTTTTCTTTGTTATCTTAATATAGTGTATTACATTCATTGATTTTCGTATGTTGAAACTCCCTTGCATTTTTATTTCTGGAATAAAAATCTCACTTGGTTGAGGTGTATACTTCTTTTTATATGTCTTGGATTCAGTTTTCTAGTATATTGTTGAGGATATTAACATCAACATTATAAAAGATATTGGTCTATAGTTTGCTTTTCTGTCTGGTTTTGGTGTCCGAGTAGGAACAGTCTCGTAATGAGTTTCCTCCTCTTTTCTGGGGGAGTGGAGATGTTTATGAAGGATTTGTGTTACTAATTCTTTTTTTTTTTTTTTTTCGAGACAGAGTGTTGCTCTGTCGCCCAGGCTGGAGTGCAGTGGTGCGATCTTGGCTCACTGCAAGTTCTGCCTCCCGGGTTCACGCCATTCTCCTACCTCAGCCTCCCGAGTAGCTGGGACTACAGTCACCCACCACTACGCCTGGCTAATTTTTTGTACTTTTAGTAGAGACGGGGTTTCACTGTGTTAGCCAGGATGGTCTCGATCTCCTGACCTCGTGAACCGCCCACCTTGACCTCCCAAAGTGCTGGGATTACAGGAGTGAGCCACCGCGCCTGGCCACTAATTCTTTAAATATTGGGTAGAATTCACCCTGTTGTTTGTCTAGTGATATTTCTGGACTAATTCAGTAAAGTCTTTATTCTTTGTCACCTGTAGCCACCGCAATCTCTACTCAGTTAGCTTAGTGATCAGCTAATGAGTAAACAGTAATTTCTTAAGTACCTGGAACCAGTAAATCCCCCAGTCTTTACAGAGAGGAGCTTTGTATGCATTTTGGGGCATGTCTCCTACATTTAGCTTACAAGTCTGCCTTAACATCCACTTCCTGCTTGTGCAGAGCTTCAAGGTAAGCCAGAGTTAATTGCTGAGGGCCTTCTCAGATCCTTCCTGGTTATACACTCAGCCTTAAACATGTATATGACTTTTTAGATTCTCAGGAATACTCAGAGATTTTCAAAGCCCCTGTGGACACCCCATTCCTCGATTTTGTCATTCAGGCTTTTTGAGTAGTCTGTTGTTTGCCCCAAGTATTAGCCATCACCTCTGGCATCATGATGGCAAAACACTTGCCTATAAATGTTCTCAACAAATGGTCTCTCTGGGGAGAAGATTTTAGCACTAAGCAAACTTGAATTGGGTCAATTAAGGACAAGCCTTTCCAGTTGGGTCTTCTAGGGAATGAGCAGACAGATCAAAAGATCAAATCATGTTAATGCTTTGGGAATGAAGTTTTGAAAGCGCGTCAGCTCTAGTCTGCTCCTTTTGATACTGAGAATATAGCCTTTTTTTTTTTTTTGGCTGTTTCTAAGTTAGGAAGTGGTAAATGAGACTAAGGTAAGTTTGAACACCACAAAGTTTGCTGCTCTTACCAACATTCATCAGCTTTTCTTAAATAAATGCTTCCTGGTTTGCTACAAGCCTTTGGCTAATTTCCAAAGATCCGAAAAAGTTTATTCTATTTTCCAGGTATTGTTGTTGTTGTTTTTATGGAAGGATACATTTTTGGATGCTATTTTTAATACACATCACTACTAGTAGCAAATTAATCTTACCAAAATTGAACTAATAAAGTATAGTCAGTTCACCAATATTGACACTAATTTTATGACAACTCAATTTTGAATGCTAACTAAGGAAAAAAATACTAAAGGAAATCGGGCATTTCAACATTTCAACTATGAAACATGACTGCAGGTAATGTTACAGGAAAATCTTCTGCAAATATGAAGAACAATTGAAATATGAGCATACATGTACTTGGGTGACTACTTGAGAGAAACACTATTAAATGGTAGCTCCAAGATCTAAATTTTAAAAAATCAAAATTTTAAAAATTAGGACAACAAATTGTAAGATACAGCTAATAAATTAATATTAAATTTTACTTGTAAAATTGATATATCAAAAGCAATCCAAGGCTCTTTATTAGAAACAGGCCGCATAAGAGTATTCACTTTGTACTTAAATACGAAGAGTGTACTTTGTAAATTTTAAATACAAAAATGTACTTTGTACTTAAATACAAAAAGTATTCACTTCATACTTAAATTCTCATCAAGGATGATTGATGATAGAAGAAACATTTTGTGACGGTACTTTTATTTGCTGACACTACAAAAAAAAATCTCTAATATACAGAGAATGAACTCATAATGGAAAAACACAGAAGCATCTAAATTTGAGGACATACTACACCGAGAGAAAAGCAAACTCAGAAAATGCTAGGGTGAAAAGCAAGTTAATTTGCTAATTATTGTATGTGATCTTTGCATTTTTTTCATCTATCAGGCAGTTTTATTTTTAATTTCAGTCTTCTGTGGCTGAAATAAGGTTTAAAAAATCTTATTTTTCACACTTGTCTTCGCAGCAATTAATGAGTTAGATTACTTAAATAGAACTATTCTGAGAAAAAAACATAATTCTCATTAAATGATACTGTATGCCATAAAATGACATGAACTAAGTGTTCCTTCAGTTGGATCATTCAATACTTAAAGGCTGCTTTCATTTGGTAGTGTTGGGGGCACAGATGACAAGGACATTTAGTTAATGATTGTGCATCATTATAGAGGGCAATTTAGAAGTATATGCAGAGCCAAGCCCTTCCTACAAAGTTGTCATAGTAAAATCTAGTCATCCCTAGTTTGTACTTAGAGGACTACCATTGTCCTCTAAACTGTACCACATGGTTTTCAAAAGTTGTCTATTAAGATACTGGATTAATCATTAATCTCCTCCCCAACTCCCAATTGCAATTACAATAATTTCTACACAAATAAACATCTTATTGTCTTCTATTAGTATTATATGTTTTAACAATATGCTCTTAGAGTTCTTAAATTTCAATATCTCCCTCTCCTCTTCTCTTCACTCATTTCCTTTATTTCATGGACTCTGCTTGGCTTCATCGCATTTCATTCTAGCTCTCTCTCAGGAAACAAATGCCTCAACTCTTCTCCCTATCCATCCAAATGATGTTGCAACCATAAACCTTCCTAATTGAAAGTTTTTTAACTTTACGCTGGTTTTGAACTGTCTAAATATAATTTTGAGACTTATTCCTATCTCATTTCTCATCTGTAAAAACTCATTGTCCATTGGGTTGTATGTCAGTAAAGTATTGTCTGTCTTGGTGTCTCCATTTGTCATTATCTAGTCACTGAAATATGAATTCCATCCACCTATTCCACTGAAGCAATTCACATTCTTCAGTCCTTATCTTACTGGAAATTTTTGTAGCATTTGAAATAGTTGGCCACTCTTGCCTTATAAAATACTCTTTCTTTGGTTTCCTTAACACTGCTCACTCAGTTTTTTTCCCTGCTTCTCTGGACCATGTTTTGAGGCCCCTCATCAAATTCACCTCATATTCCTCCCTTGAAATGCTGATTTTCCTCACTATATCTCCTGGTGACTCTCCACTTTTTACTGTATATACACTTTTCATAGGTGAATTCATTTGCTCCGTTGGCTGCAAATGCTATCTCTAAATTAATGATTCTCAAATACCCTTTGACTAAGAACTTCCTACAGAGCTTCACATCTCTATAATCAACTGCCTTCTGAACATCTTCACTTGTATGTCTGATAGAGTCCAAAATGCAGTACATCTAAAATTGAAGTCATTATTCCCATAACTTCTGTTTCTATATCCGAGTAACTGGTGCCACAGCAGTAGCAAATGTAGTTGGATACCTATCCAAAACCCATCCTTCACCTTTTCTCCTTCTCCCACCGCACCCAGAAGAAAACTCAATTTGGTACAGATTTCTGCCTTCCTATATAAGATCCACAAACTTTTGCCCTGATGTGTCCTGCTTGGTTGAAAGTACTTTAAACCAATAATGTCAGAGTCATTTCCCTTGCCAGTAAGTGAGTTTGCATGTGATACAATTCTGGTGAATGAGACATGAGCAGAAGTCTACTGGAGGGCTTGGTGAAAGGTCTTGCTCTAAATAAGAGATACAGGAAGAATTTGTTCCTTGGTTGCCCTTCAATGTTGTTGGGCTTGGATTGACACCTGAAACTGCTGCAGGCTTCTTGTGTTTTCAGCAGGAGTTTGCCTAATAAAAAAACACATGATATGACATAAACTGCAATCCAAAGAATGGTGGAGAAGCAGAACTTGAGTCCTGTTCCTCAGGCCACTCTTCTTTCGAATGATGTTTCAAATCAGTGGCTCTCAAACTTAGCATGCATCAGACTCACTCACTCTAAAGTGCCTCTTAGAACTTTCTTAGTTCTACCCCTAGAGATTTTCATTCAGTGGCTCTAAAGTAGGGCCAAAAAATTTACTCCCAGGTGATGCTGTGCTACTTAACTATCGGACACACTTTGAGAACCACTGGTGTAAATAATTGACCTACAACTTCCTTACTACTTGCAGCCAAAAGCATTTTAATGGACCCCATTGTGAAAACCAGAATCTCATCCTAACCTTGTCTCATCCTAAGCTCTCTCTTCTTTGCTCCACACGAGTCTATTGTGAAGTGTCATTCATTCTACCTTCTAAATATATTATTTGTCTGCCCTTTCTATAGTGAATATCAGTTTCTAGTTCAAGCCACCATCATCACTCCCTTGGATTACTGCAACAATCCAAGTTGATTTCCACTCTCGGGTTCATTTCCTCTGGATGTTCTCCATATTGCCATCAAAGGAAGCTTTCAAAAATGTGAATTTGGTCATTTATTATTTGCCTAAAATTTCACAGGGGCTCCCCAAGCCTGCAAAAATATAGTACCAAGTCTATACTTTGCTACACATGCTTCAGGCTCATTCCTTATCACTCCCCATCTTCCACTTGCCTACTCCAGCCTTCTAGCTGCCCTCTAGTTCCTTGATACTTGAGATCACTTTGTTCTCCACTCCTCTGTGTCTTCTCATATGCTCTTTTGTTCTTCCCTAACCTGTCATCTTCTACTTTGTTTGGATTACACTTACTTATCTGGAATTGAAATTTTTGTTTGGATATCTCTTCCTCAGGGAAGTTTTCCCTGATCTCCCAAGTGTTGACTTGAGACTCCTCCTATGAGCTCCAAGAACATTCTTTATTTCCCCTACAATAACATTTATCTTATTGCACTGTAATTACCTCTCTGCTTGTCTATACATCTTTGGAGAGCAGAGACCATATCTACCTTATCCACCATGAGAATCCCACATTTTTGTTATTATCATCTTTTTCATCATCATCATCCCTCTCATCTTCCTCATTTAGCAAACAACAACTAAGGAGCTTACATGAATATTTTGACATTCTAACTACCCCATTGTACATATAAGTAAGTTGAGGTTCAGAGGGATCAAGTAATTTGTCCAAGGAGGTCAGCCCAAGGAGAAAGCGGGATTTGAACCAACGGTCCAAGGGTGTCTAACTCTGGAGTTCACTTTCCATTCCCCCTTCTCCTAATGACAGTGTAAAAGCACCTGATTTTCCTCTATAAAACTACTAACCCCTCCACCCGTTCTCACCTTCCCTTTCCTGTTTTCACACCTCATATCACCCCAGCTCCAATATCCTCACATCCATGCATTCAGAGGCCTGTGCGCCAGGCTTAACTGCAGTTTGCCAGAGAGGTACAAAGCCCGTTGTTGATCCGATTCCCAGCTCAGCCAGGCATCCCCTTCACCATGCTCTGGATAATGCCTGTGCTGTGATACTGCTTTCTCACTATACAGGTAAGAACACAACCACAATACAAAGAGAAGGGCTCCTTCCAAGTACTTATAGGTAGGCCACCAACCAAATTTAGAAAACACTAGGTTCTAAGAGCAGAAATAAAGGTAAATGTCCTCCTTAAGATCAGTAAGCTAATCAAGCTAGCAGAAAAAAGAAAAATTATTCTGAAATGTAAAACTAAAATTGCTACTGTTGGTAAAGTATAAATCCCACCTCCAGGCCATCCTGGACACGTGCACATGACTCTACTGCTGCATGAGCTACTTCCTTGTCTCTTTGACACATGACAAGTTCTTTGAACTCTTGAGCACAGGACTAGTTTTCACCCTCGGATGCCTAGCATGGAATATGGTCCGGACATAACCGAGGTGCTTAAAAAAACAAAAAACAGAAATGAGGGCAGTTGAACATACTATCCAATGAAGAAAAAACATACATTTCCATCAAAAGTTTTTCTCTTAAAAAAAAAAAAAAAAAAAAAAAAAAAAAGGTTTTCTCTTTTGGCAAGATAGTTTGAAAATATATCTGGTTGAATAATTTAAAAATTGGACTTGAATCAGCCTGGCTAGATGCTATTGTTAGTATTTCAGAACTAAGATGGAAAGGTAAGTTGTGCTCTATTCTGTCATCTCCAGTGTTCTAAAGCAGAGAGCATTACATAAACTGTCACCCTGCTCCATATTCCATCCAGATTTCACCCCGCTACCGCGCCTGGCCCTTCTTAGCCCATAGTGGCACTCCATAATGATTCCATCAATTTCTTCACTTTGGGACAGCCAGTGTTCAACCTCTCATTTTATACACAGGCAGGCATCTTAACACGCTCAGTGTTTTCTAGGGACAAGAACACAAGACCCCTCATACCATGTAGCAGAGGGAAGGGGCAAGATGGAAAACAGACCCCAGGGCTGCCTGCCATCACTCACTCTTATTCTCTCTCCAGGCAGTAGCTACACTGGACAATCAGTGTGCAGTTGTCTGGCAGCCAGCTGGAGCCATCTATTCGTGAGCCTGATGAATTTTCTCCAGTCAGCACTGTGATGCTGTCGTGAGTAGACACATAGCCTCAAAATTGAAGCTTCCCAGGAAGAGAACATCCTGAAGATTGTTTGAACTATATTACTACATTTTTTTTAATACATGATGACTCAACCCTGTGTGTTCATTGCAAACACAAACAGGGTTGAATTTTAAGGGTGTGCCTGGTTAAACATCTTGTATACAGCCTCTGTATTAAGACTAACACCTGGCTAGAAGCTGCAATTTATTTTGTGTGGAGTGTTTAGTTTTCACATAGAATAGAAATTGAGAAAGAAGTGGTTAAATCAGGTAAAAAGGTGTCACATCAGGCATGTCCTTAAGTATCATGCATTTTTAATATAAAGGACATTATTGAGACAATTAGCAAAACTTAAATGGGGTTTGAAGATTAGAGGGCAATAATGTGTCATCGTTAACATCCTTATTTTGATGGTTGTATTGTGGCTATATTGGGCATGTGCCATATAAAAAGACTGTGGGGTACAGAAAAACAGTACAAGAATTACCCCAGGTTGCTTACCGTGTAACAGGAAAGCTATCAGGTGCATGTGAAACATGATGAAAAATACAATGCACAATGTCATAATGACCAAACAAAAGACAAGAAACTGTAGTTCTCAGTATTTTCTCCATCAATGGCATTGACCTTAATACTTACTCTTAAATACTTGGACTCAAGGGTTAGACTCAAGTCACTGTGAGCCAGGTGTAATTTCATTCCTTTCTCCTCTATTGAATGGACACTGAATGGAGCAGGAGTAACATTTTTCTGATATTAGTTTTGAATTCTTTACAATTTTATGTTAAAAGATAAATGCCTCACCTTGGGACATCATCTCTACCTAATTCATTTCTGATATAGTTCATTATGTCTCAGTATAATCCAAATTAATAAATTTCAAGTAGGGCTAATTTTTAAGTGACATAACAAGTACTGTCACTGCTGTCCTCCCAACCCCTCCATTAAGAAGTATTTCCTGCTCATCATATTCCAAAAAGCAACAACTACAAACTGCCTGGTGCAGCAATTTGGGAATCCTAATGCCTGCTACTTTCTTTGTGGCTCATTCCATATGTACCGATAGCACTGGAATAATAAATTTATGGACAGTTCTCAAGTCCAATATTCATTCTTCTATCACTACGGAGGGTGTAAAGCTAGAGGGTAAAAGGAATACAATTCCTCAAAATGCTGATAGGCTAATGGAGGGAGATAATAAACACAGGTAAACTCCCAAATACATACATACAAAACATGCAGAAAATGATTTACCTATGGCTAACGACAAGAATAAACTTCCCTTTCTCTCCCAGTACAGTATTTGGAATTTCCCATCTCTCTCCTTCCTTCTCCACTGGCTTGGACCAGAATCTCTTCTCATTCTCCCCCAGCAACCTCACTCCACAAGCGTAGCAAAATCAATGTACTGGAGATCCAGTATCTCTACTTTGTGGTGATTGCAGGTTTCCTTGCATCCCTGAATCTATTTCCACACATACAAATCTGGAACAAACAAATCTACTACCAAGGTTGAAGATGAACTTAATGTGATAATGCATTTGAGGCACCCACATTCAAAGATTGCTCCCAGCTCTCTTCTCTGCTTCTCTCAGCATAGGTCAGGTCTAGAAATGCAGTGGGAATGTAGAAGGGAATAAATGGCACAGGAAAGGGAAGAGTAGGAGAATGATAAAGGCCTTTCTCTTTCACCATGGCTTTGGCACTCCTAACCCCAGCTGATGTCTTCATCTTTTGCTCTCAGAGAGCAGAAAAAAACCTCTCTGCTTCCTATTCTCTGTCTGCTCTCACAGTATCAGGAGTAGAGAGACATCAGGCAACCCATTAAGGCCCTTTTCAGCTCCTGCAGTGCCAGAAAGAGCAGGCTAACTCAACTTGGGCTGATATTGATCTTCTGCCTGAAGATCTACAGATTTCTGCATTAGAATATTCTTAATATCCTCTGCATTTAATTTCTTACTCCAGCACTCTCCAATGCTAGCTTCCAAGCCGTCTTCCAGTGCAAAGAGAAGATTGCTTTGCATTTCCTGTCCAGACAACTGTGGAGCCTAGAACCCCTGACACCCAGCCACCTACCCACCTGCCCCCTCCTCAGCTGCAGCTCAGCCCAGGTGTATAGGCTGTCTACTGGGACTAAGGAGGAGGAAGATGGGATGACCAAGCATCCTTTCAAACTCATGTGCAATCTCCTTTTCTTCATCCATCCACGTTCACCAAACCCAAGCACTATTCCTAAGGCTTTCCAAAACTACTGAACCCTCTGAGTCCTTCTCACACATCTCCTTTCCCATCATAAAAGGTAAAAGAACCCTCTCTAGATAAAGGTAAGGAGAGAGACAGAGACAGAGAGGAGGTCAGGAAGAGGGCGAAAACTGGGAACACTCATGTGATATCAAACTGTGATGAGTCACAGGTGTAACTCTGTCTCTCTCTCTGGATTTCTACTATCATCATCCTCAGATCTCCACATGAGCCTATACCAGTGCAAGAATGTCCTGTTCCCAGAAGGGCACCAGTAAGGAATCGTGCATAAATATTCTGGAGTCATTTCCAAAGAAACAGGCTAAGAAGGGACTGATCAAGCAATTATTTTTGCATTCTTCAGAACTTTCTGGATGTCACTTCAGGTATTCCTGAGTAAGGCTTATACACAGTTTTTAGAGGCAGGAGATTCCTGTAATCCAGTGGAACCTCTCTTCAGCTATTTTAAGATCTTGACTCAGTTGTTTTGCGCTATTTTAAGGCACTTAAAGAGTTTGGCTTGTAAGAAAAGAAAATCTTCTGTAGGTCTGTGTTTTGGTGGTAACTCTCACAAAGCTTATCAATACTTTCTTTTATTTGTTGTGTCCCACTAGAAGAAATTTCCAGCATTAACACAAAGTAGAGGATCAATCTGTATAACACTATTTAAGGAATCCTAAACTTAAAGCCCAGGTCCGTGAGCTCTACTACTCTACTACTTGCCTGGCAAATTTGGGGGAACATCGGCTTGTCTCCCTGATAGGGTTCTTATGAGGAACATATTAGATGACATATCAAAGTTTGAAAAAATATGATATGCAATATAAAGATAGGATGTTATATTTCAAGAACTTACTAAAATAAAAAGAAAAACACAAAGCCTATGAAAAAGAACACAAGACTGCTTTGTGCTTAGAGTTACCTATTTTCTCTAAATACTACAAAAGACCTTTGCAATGGGAAAGTCTCTGAATCTTAAATGTTTCTTTTAAAAGCAGGGAAGTTTCTTCTCCCATCTGACATCTGGATTATGTCTATAAATCAACCTAACCCTATAGGTGCTAGAGTGTATGTTTGATTAATTGGCATAAAAGTTCAAACTACAAATTGAAGTTTAAACTATTCTCTGAATAAGTTGATCATTTTTTAAAAAACTATTTAGGTATAAGATTTAATGTAACTAAAAGACTAACTGATTGGCTGACTGAAGGATTAACATCATGAATGTTGAGAGCCTAACTCTATAATTTCAGCTAAAGGCAAATATAAGGAGGTGAACTCTATTTTCTATTTTTTGTGCATAGAGCTTAGTTCATACAGCTCAGTCTTTCAAGCCAATCAACTAACTTACAAGAGAATAAAGCTTTTACCCAAGAATACAGGACTTTGTTCCTGTAGCACACCATAACCACCTAAGCCTTACATTTAATGCAATGTTTGCTTTTATATAATAATCCTAAAATCCATTATTAGAAAATCACTCTATATTGTCTTTTGTTCTACATAATCATTATTTCTTATGTGGTGCTTATCTTCTTAGCACTACCTACTGTAAATAATTTTCACAGGAAGAAAAGGTAAAAAGCCTTACACTGTTTCTTTTTTTGTTTTGTTATTTGTGTTTGTTTGGTCTTTGTCTAAGCATGGAAGACCAGTTTGTCCTAGTAGGACAAGGTAAATGAGTTTCTTAAAATTGAATTTTTTCCTTTCATGTTATCTTTGCAGACTGGCTAAGAAAATTTACAAATACTCTGCCAAGTCACAAGTCATTTTATTAGTGAAAGTCAGCATGTAGAGCAATGAATATGTAGTATAAAAAATTTTAAAGGTTTAGCTGATAGCACCAAGATACTAAGCAAATATACATAAATACAAATCCCATGATCTTGCCCTAAGGAATCTATTTGTCTTATTTTCTTTCAGCGTCTAGCACAGCGTCTGAACATGGTAGCCACTCAATAAACATTTGTTTAACATATTCTGGTAAATAGAAACATTCGGAGAAAATAGCTAGGCCTGAGTGTGGTTAAGGCAAATTTTCTTCATTATTTTCTTTCCTAGAAGCCAGAAATGGTTTCCATTCAGCAAATCCACACCAGCAATCCTCTTACAGCAAATTTCCAAGTAAGTATGTTTTCTTAAGATGTTGTGTGGAGAAATGTACTGTTCACAGTCATTAGAAAGCATTTTGATGAGGCAGACCACAGCTTCTTGAAAGGGATGTGAAGTAACCTGAGTTCTGCACAACAAGCTCTTAACTGTACATAACTGCTTCTTGCAACAGGGTTTCTGGTGAAGAACAATTCTCCAAGGAAGAATAAATGTGCAGCCATTATTGCATCAGGTCTTCTTCTATTCTGATAGTATTTGTAGAATAGACACTTTATAATACTCTAACTCTTCTCCATAAACACTGAAAAAAGGAACTCTTAAATGAGTATTTTTCTAGACAAAATATAAAATTGAGATCGGGAATTCAAACTAAACTGTAGGACTAATTCATCTAGTGACACTTTGTAAATTCTTTTTCTTCCCTTCTCCCCCCAAAATGTGATAAAACATTGAATAACTTTCAACTTGAACAAAATAAGTTAAGGGGGTCTGGTAGAGACAAATGATAAATTTGAATTAAGACTAAAATACAAACACAGGTCTGGAAAGCATTGCTGTTTTCTTTTAATGTGTTCAAGTGGATGAGTTGTATGCTGTGAACCCAGAAAGGAACACAGTAAGCAATGTGATCATGATCCAGTCACAATCAGAACCCAGAAAAGCCAGGAGCCTTTGTCAGATAGGTAGAGACAGGAACCACCAACAGGAAGGCTTTTCCAAGTGGAGAAAATGCTGATGCAAGAAGAAAAGGCCTCAAAAAATGACTGAGAAAGAAAGATCAAAGATGATAGATCTCAGAGACGGCAATGTGAGGAGTGTGAAAGGGAAAGAGATAGCTTACTGGAGGAAAATAGAGGAAAATTAAACAAATCTGTCCATTCCAAAGAGAAATCTATGGGACTCAAGACAAGAAACCTAACTACAACATGGCTGGTAGCAGTCCAAAGCCCTCCCATCATATTTTGTAGTTCCTGAGGGCTTATCCTTTCAAAACCTTTTATCCCTTGCCCAGGCATCTACTTTCCAATGTCTATTTCACTCCATGTCAACCTAAACAGGAACACTTGGCATCAAGCATTATCATCAGTTTTCATAAAAATCACACTCACCTGAACATTTCTGAGTTTAGTAGAAATCTAGTAATCATCAGAGTTGACAGAAGAAGAGATGAAAAGATAGAAATCCATACCACACTGCATTTTGCCATTTGACTGGCTTCCTCTTACCTTCCTATCTTCTCTTCCCATTCAGGAGTAAAACAACAAAACACACTTTCTTGTCTTACTAACAACTCATCAACACCACTGAAACCTTTATACCATCAACATTTAAGCCTCTGAATTTTGAAGCTTAAGCATTGATAATATAAAGGTTAAGTGGTATTGACAAGTTGAAGGAAGGAGATGACAGTTTAGAAGAAACTTTTTACCAGTAATTGTCAATGCTTTCTTCCAAAGTCAAATATGTGAATATCATGTTTTTACTTCATGACATGTATCAAATTTTATAGGTATTTTATCTAGTCAATAAATTCTTAGTTTCAAAGAGTATTTATGAAAATTCTTATATGACAAGATATAAGCTGATGTATGTAATATGCCAAATTTTATAAATATAAATTTATATTCTTTAAAATTATTTTGGAAAAATACACTAAAATATTAAAATACCTCTGAATGATGAGATTGTGGGTAATTATTATTTCTTTCTTTAGAATCTTCTGCAAATGTTTTACCATGCAGAGGAGTTGTTTTTTACATCAGAAAGAAAAATATAAGTGTTATTTTTAAAGATGTCTTAGGGTCACACTCAGCAAAATTGTTTTGATAATAAAGTGATATCTGGTTAGTTTGACAGAAAGCAGATGAGGGCATTGCAAGTCTTCCTTTAAATGTGAAATACATACTTCACTTGTTCTTGAAACCCAAGCAATTTTTTTCTCTGAGACACAAAGTTTAATAGGAATTTGATTTCTCCTTGAGGAACTCAATCCTTTTCAGAATTTAAGTACACACCTTACAAAATCAATACATTAGGTTAAAGGAAAAGGAGAATGAGAAATAAATAACAAGTAATGGATGAACTGGAGACACAGCAGCATATTTTTTAAAGTCTTTTAATATGAAATTTTATTACGACAGATTTAATCTAGTTATCTATTTATGGAACTTGGCTAACATCTTCTAAAATTAGGTAAAATGATGAAATTCTACCTAAGAACCACCTTTTTAAAAGATTGTTTTCTAAAAGCATGCTGTATTATGATGGTGTCACTTTTATACTGGTTGGTTTATTTCAGTGATTTTCACATATATTGATAATGAAGGTATCAACCATAACTTCTCTTCCTAATTGATATCCTCCATACTCTGCCTAAATCCCTTGCTAATATGAAAATAACTAACTGGGTATCCTTAATCTTTAAAATAAGCATATTTAGGATATCATACTGCCATTGATTCACTTATTCACATGCTCAATAAACATGTATGTTTAATATATGCCGGACAATTTGCTAGGCTCTGACAGTAATGAGATGAACAAGAGTCCCTGCCCTTCAATACTCCATATTCCATGGAAGACACTCGACACGTTAGTAGGATGTGTGGTATGTTAGCCACTAGCAATTTGTAGTTATTGAGCACCTGTAATGTGGGTAACCCAAACCGAGACATATGGTAAGCATAAAAAACATATCTGATTTCTATTAAAATATAAAATATCAATATTGTTTTATATTCATTACATGTTGAAATTATATTATTTAACACATAGTGGGCTGAATAAAATTGTTAAAATTAACTTCACCTGTTTCTTTTTACATATTTTAGTGCAGCTACTAAACAATTCAGATTTATTTATGTGGCCCACATTATAATTCACTAGTGCATTGCTCTAAATGCACTCAGTTTGTTACTCGGGGTGGGGTGCAGGGGGTGGCATAGAGAAGCCTACCTCTTCTCAAAGTATATTTGTTTAAAGCATGATGACATATGTTTTACTGTTAGTCGTCAGTTCATGTGAACAAGCACACACAGTGCTGCAGGAAAAGAATTGTGTATGAGTCACTGATAGTTTTCGTGTATATTATGATGATTATAAAATACAGCAGAAAGTAATGACTCACCTCCATCTTTTTTATCTTTAGGAATAGGGTGGGAAACAAATTTCTTTTCCGCCTTAGTAACTCATTTCAGATTATTGAAACTAAATGTTTATGAACTCATCAGCAGATCTACTCTTGTACTTTTTATAATTTACACCTCTTAATTGGGTTACTTGGTATTTTAAGTATAAATTCTGTATACATCCATGTATATCCTTATACCAGAGAATAACCTCTTATTATACAAAGACGATTAAAACAATACAAATGAAACATTACTTCTATCTTCTCCTTATGAGTAGAATAAATCAAATTATCTTCTTATTTGCTGTGATTCAGGGTTAGTATTTGCAGTTTTCCTAGGTTAAATGGATAGAGCTTAATGAAATGTCAAAATCTTTAAAGACAGCACATATAAAAGGACATTTTCAGCAAGATAATTATTTGAGTAATACATTTTCATTAAATGTATTCTTCAATTTTTATTTAAAAACAGTAAAATTTGTAAACTTTTGTTTTAAAAAATGTATAGTGCTTATATTTTTCTCAATTATATAGTTTAGAGTATTTATAATTTCTGCCACATTATAAAATATCCTCTATGACTTATACAATCATCATTTCTACAATAACATGTCTCTAAGATCACAAAGGTGCTTCTCAAATAATTTTGCATGTAACAAAAAAGATGAAAACACTCCTCAGTGTCATCTTACCAGAATCTACACTCACTGTAAGTCTCACCTTAAATTACTTTTAAATAAACCATAATAGCAGGCAATATAAAACATAACCACACTTTCAACGTATAAAAGGCACATTTTAAAAGGAAACATATATGCATACTCTGTTGTCTGATGGAATAATCCGTTTGTGTTTCTTTGACATAATCTCTCATTATCTTTCTCTCTTGAGAAGTCCAAAATGTGATTCAATATTGTAATCCTGATAAAAATATTACTTTCATTTGTATAACATTGAGCAGAAAATGACAGTTTATTCATTTGATGTATTCATTCATTTCAAAAATTTTTACTGAGCATCTAGATGCTAGATAGTATGTTAGAACCTCCAAATATAAGGAGCAAAATACTATGATCCTTGTTCTCAAAGAATTTAGAGAAGGGGAATTAGACATTTCACAAATAATCTCACAAATAAGAACATAGCTCCACACCATGAAGAGTGCAATGACAGAGAAGTGCAGCTTTTATAAGAATGTGGAAGGGAGGGAAAGCAAGTTACTTTAGATTAGGGAATCTAAGGAAGGCCTCTCTGAAGGCATGACTAGTTTGACTGGAAGAAGAGTAGGTTTTATTGGGTAAAGTGTCAGCATCTAGACAGAGAAAATAGTATATGCAAAGGCCTCCAATGCAAAAGAACTACATGCATTTGAGGTATTGAAAACACTGTGGGTAGCAGACACCACCTGAGCCAGGGGGATGATGCAGATAAGGCTGGTGAGATGGACAGAGGCCAGATCATTCATGGTCTTAATGTGTTATTTATTGAGACAAGTGGCACAATCTAATCTGAAGATTAGAAGGTAGTAATGTTAATTAAATTGTGTCTTAATCCATTTTGTGTTGCTATAAGAGAATACCTGAGACTTACTAATTTATAAAGAGAAGAGGCTTGTTTAGCTCATGGTTCTGCAGGTTGAAATGTACAAGAGACATGGAGCCACATCTGCCTAGCTTCTGGTGAGGGCATATACTAGGTCAAAACATGGCAGGAAGGTCAAAGGGGAAGTGGACACACGTGAGAAGGGAGAAAACATGTTATTATGAAGGAAACTTACATTATAACAACCCACTCTAGTGGTAACTGACCCAGTCTTGCAAGAGTGAACACACACATGGCCACAATAATGGCACCAATTCATTCATGAGGGATCTTCCCCTATGACCAAAACACCTCCCACTAAGCCCAGCCCTGTCACATTGTGGATACAATTTCAGATGAGCAACTGTTTTTGATGGTTGTATGTTGTATATTGTACATGTAGAAGGATGTCCTTGTTTGTAGGATATGGGATATATACATTGAAATATTTAGAGTTGATGAAATTTTATATGGGTAACTTACTTTCAAATGGCTCAGTAAAGAAAAAAATTATTTGTATGGTACTTTCAACTTTTCAGTAAGCATAATATTATTTCCAATTTTAAAAAAAGAAACAAAATTGGATAATGAAAATCCCTTTCTCCTAGTCATCTAATAGTTTTCCATTCCATTTAGAATTAAAACAAACAAACAAACAAACAAAATGGAACAGAATCACATTAAAGTATTTAAGGACATTTAATCTGTGGGACAATTTATCCTCCTTATTAGACACAAATGTGTATGTTTCTCTTATAGCCAGAAATAAGGTATTTAGGAACAGTTGTCTTTAATCCAGCCCTCTAACTGGGTTTTCCATAGACAGACTTCACTATGTGATGGCTTGAGACAGGGAAAAGGAAAAACAGGTTCTGATTAGGTGATCAGCTAGAACAGTAGAGGTTGTCTCAGGTTTACCCATAATACTTGTAGAACAATGGAAGGCACTTATCAAATGTTGGAATATTTTAAAATTATAAAGTAACCTAATAAATGGTTTGATAAAATACATCATATCCTCCTATCTTGACAATATACCATCATAGCCATTGAGACAGTAAATTTAGAATTTATAAATAAAAATTCAGAATTCCAACTCCTTAGAATTCCTCTCTGGAATATGGATGTCAAGGGAGTGTGGCTCACTCGCCTTGGCTTGCCACCTCAGGTTCCTGCCCACATGTAAAGTCTATCTCTCACCATAGTGAATTATTATAATTCTGTGTTGCCTCTGCATCCAGTTTGAACATAAGCTGTATTTTCTCACAGTGTCCAGATCTACATCTCCTCCCAGTTTCTCAATGTGGTTGATCCAGATATCCGCCATATAAAACTGCCTCCTGGTGATCACATACCTATGGGACAGCTACATACGGCCTCCTTGACAGGCCCTGCTGATGCTCACACCCCACATGGGCTGTGCAGATAGGCCACAGTGACCATTTCGCAGTCACAGAGTGACCTCCTGGAACTGGACTCTGCTTGCTTTAAATCCACCAATTAAACTGTCCACAGGAAACATGGTTGGATAACAGTGCTGGCCCTAAAAAAGGTGTTGGCCCACGAGTACCTGTCTCTCCCTGCCTGAGCTCCCTGACCAGCGTGTGTGTCGCCTCCAGGTGTGTTGTCTACCCCCAGGACCTGTAAGTAGGAAACATTTTTATTTCCTTCTTGTATCATTCTTAATCAAAGAGGTGGCTCTTCATCTTAAAAATCCTAAATTAACACACACACACATATGTGGACACCACCACAAAAAAATAGAAACATGCTTTCTTTGCATCGCATTTTGGTATAGGAGTAAACTGTATTATTCATTCATTATCCTAGTGATTCTCTTGGGCTAGTCATCTTTTTTTTTTTTTTTTTTTTTGCATAACATTTCAGACCTTTTGATAAATATATGCATTCACATCTAATGGTGTTAAACATAATAAACATTAGATGTTGGCTAAACATCTATAGTACTGTTTAGATAGGTTTTTAATTTCTTTTATTTTCTTTTTACATAATAATAAATGTGTCTCTTTTCAACTTTTGTTGTTCTAGAGTAAGTCTTGAAGTTATAAATTTCCTTTAGAAGTCATATAAAGGATTATGTATGAAAGACTCAGTATACAAATACACAATGTCCAGACCATGTATAAAAACAGAACTCTGACTCAGCAACCAGCTCAGGAAACCTTCCTGTTATCTACAGTAACCATCCCAGGAAGCCATTCTACTATCTGTAAGTCTGGAAGTCAGATGACTATATCTAGCAACCAGCCCTGGAGGCCAAACAATAACCCCTTTAACAACCAGCCCAAGGCAACCAAGGGTTAATTAATAACTGACAGCTTCCCTAATTTTTGTCCTGGCTTCTAACTTAGGACCAATCAGAGAAAGCCAAATATGCTCCCTTCGCCAATCACAGGGATGCCCTGCTTCTAGCTAGCCCTCTGATAGCTTCCTCATGCCAACAACCTCCAATCAGAGCCTAAGTGAAGACCTCTTTTTTCCACTACAATGCTTTCTCACCCCTCTGTCTCCCTTTGAGTCTCTGCCAAAACACAGGTGATGGTTGCTGATTTTTTTGCTATAACAAGCCCTGAATAAATAGCCCTTGCTTATTCTCGTTTGGTTGGTCTTCATTTATTTCCACATGTAGCAAGCAGACAATAACAGTTTTCATGCTTAATATCATTTACTGCAATGAAGCAGTTGGTAAATTTAAGAGTAACATGTTTGGTTAATATATATGTATTTATAATTCACTGAAATAAATTAATATTTATCATTTTATCATACAAATTTAAGCTGGACTTGTTTCCTTTGTAGAATTTGCTATGGCTAGAGTAAAAATGGAATTTAGACTGCTAAAGGAAAATATTCACAAGGCTTCATTCATTTCCAGAGTTAGCAATGAAAGCAAACTTTTCAATAGTAATTCATGCAGTCAATTTTAGATTCTTTGGTTTTGCACATAAAGATGAGTCATCACCAAAGAGATTTTTCTGTAGTAAAAATAAATAAAGATTTTTTACATAATTTTCTTAACAAAAGGGCATTAAATCTGAAATTACAATTTATTACAGCAAAAGCATTTGGTAAGTGGAAGAAAACAGCATGACACTTAGAATCATGGGATTCTAACAGTCAAAATTGAAAAGTGACGTGAGTTCCCAGATATCTTCTCAGTTCTTATGATAAGCTGTTTATGATCTCTGTGACATGAGTACATTTTAAAATTCAAGCCATAAATTAGAAGAAGTCATTCTGAAGACAAAGTAACTGGTGAATGCTAATTCCAGTGTTTTCTATTTTCTGCATATAGCAGCAAAGCCATTTCCAAATTGCAGCAGTCTATCCCTCTCTCCTTAAGTACACGTTTTCTCCCAGCCTTCCAAATCTCTCCCAAGCTCATTTTTTCAACTCCTTCCTTCTTCCATTGTGCCAGTATTCCTCAAATAATTGGTTTTGGCTGTGTACATCAGAAGCATCAAAAGGTGCCTGTGAAAATGCAGTCATGGACTCCATTTCAGTCCTTCTGAATCAGAATCTCGGGGGGTGGAGCTCAAGGAATTTCTATTTTTACAAGCACTCCGGATGATTCTATGCATATCCGAAGCTGAGAATTACTGTTTAATGTAATGAGCTACCTCAGAAATCTCATAAAATATCTTGGATTCGCAGATAGTCTGATATACCAATGAGAGCAAAGTACTTTTTCTTTTATTTTCTTTTTTGAAATTCAATTGGTTTCTCTAACTTGTGATAAGAAATATTAGATAGCTCACCATCAATCCATAGCTCAGGAAGAATAAAACCAAAGTTTTCATGTTTGCCACAGAAGAGGCTCTTCCCCTTCCCTGTCAATCAGTAGCACTGTCTTCTAGTTACCAGCTATTCAAAAGAATTTAAATGAATAATCTTTGACTTGAGACCTCATGTTTTAAATCCAATTAGTTACTAATCATGTAAATTCTCCCTTCATTAAGAGGCTGACTGTTGCCAAATCCATCTTTAAGTTGAAAACCATTACCTGAGCACCTACTGTGTGCTAGGAAATTGTGATACAAAGATTAATCAGACAGGATCCCTGCTTTGAGATCCTCACAGTCTAACCAGAATGAGATATCATAAATAATCCTCCATGATAAGTGCTGTGGTACCCACATGTCAAAAGTGCTGAGAGCACACAGAGAATGAACCAATTAATGATTCCTATGGGGTCTGTGAAAGGAGCAAAGTGGAGGCAATATTTGAGCTGATATTCTTTTTTTTTTTTTTTTGAGACAGAGTCTCGCTGTCGCCCAGGCTGGAGTGCAGTGGCTTATCTCGGCTCACTGCAAGCTCCGCCTCCCGGGTTTACGCCAGTCTCCTGCCTCAGCCTCCCGAGTAGCTGGGACTACAGGCGCCCGCCACCTCACCCGGCTAGCTTTTTGTTTTTGTATATTTTAGTAGAGACAGGGGTTTCACCGTGTTAGCCAGGATGGTCTCAATCTTCTGACCTCGTGATCCGCCCGTCTCGGCCTCCCAAAGTGCTGAGATTACAGGCTTGAGCCACCGCGCCCAGCCTTGAGCTGATAATTTTAAAAAACTAAGTAGTTCACCAAAAAGATAGTGAGAAAAGAACACTCAAGAGAGAAACCAACAGGAATAAGAACACAGGGGTTTAAAAACAAAAAAAAAAGAAGATTGGACAGAAGAGTCCTGCCTGTGTATGCTGGGGAGGGACTGCAGTGAAGCCAAAAAGGTGTCCCGTGCCCATGTTGCAGAGGGTTTTGTGTGGCATGCCAAATGGTTTGAATTTATCCTGTAGGCAAAGGGAGCCTACAGAGGGTTTCGTTTGCTTTTTTCTAATTAAATTTTCATGTTTATGAAAAATACATACATATGATTTTTAAATTCAAATACTATTGGAGTCCTTAAAATAAAATCAGTATTTCTCTGTTTCACTTCCTTCCATCCCCAAGTCCTTCCTCCCTCAGGCATCCATGTTCCACACTTAAAGCTGTTTCTTTTAGTATTTATTTTCACATTTCAAAATAAAATGGAGCATTGAAGAATTTTCATTGTACAATCAACAAGTGCTAGTATTGAGTCTTTCCTTTTGGCCCATTTCTTCTGCAAAGAGGAATTATCTGGTCTCCAGTATAAGCCTACTTGCCAAGAGGAAGGAGACTCAGATATCCTACTGGATATGTAGACTCTGCCTCTATCGACATACATTCTAGCTACTTGACTTCTCCCTGGACAGCAGTCCCTGATGCCTAACTTATCCACGGGACTTCTTTTGACCTGAAGTTAAAGTAAATCATATACTATCAAATAAGTCAAGACATTAACTTTGGCTTTATTCTTTGAAGATCCCAAGTTACCTAAATTTTATATAGCACCTAGACCTGGTTTCTATCTGTTAGATAAGGAAGTTGAATAGGACTGGAGTGAGGGTAAGGGTTGGTAAATGCTGAAGTCATTCAATGCCAGGGTCAGTAATCTATAGCCTGAGAGCCAAATCCTATCTATCTATTTTTGTACAGCTCACAAGCTAAGAGTGGTTTTTATACTTTTAGTGACTGGAAAAAAATCAAATAAAGATAATATTTCATGATGCATTAAAATTATATGAAATCCTTATTTCAGTGTCCATAAAGTTTCATTGGTGTACGACCATCTTTAGTTTTTACATATTGTCTATGACTGATTTTATGCTACACTTGTGTAATTGAGAAGTTATGACAAAAGAAAGCCATATATCTTGCTTGCAAAGACTAAAATATTTACTATCTGACTCTCTATAGAAGTTTACCCACCCTTATTCTAGAGCAATTAGTTGGAGACGATGTAAAGAGTCACAGGTGAGTGACTTCAGGCTAGGTAGTTTGACCAAAGGAAAGAGTCAGATTCCCTAGCAGAGAAATTGAAGGGAAAGAAATCAAATGTTTTCTGTCCACTGGATTCTCTTTCATTCTTTTTGAATAGTCATTTTTTTTCTGGTTGATATTAAGCCTTAGAGCATCAAGTCTCAGCAAATGTCAAATGCTAATAATTCTAATGGAACTTTTCATTTCAGCTTCTGATCTCACCCTGGTCTACATCGTTATTGTCCACAGCACTTACCATACATATTTTTAATTATCTGTATATGTATACAATCTGTTTCCTCACATAAATTGTAAGCTCCTGGGTGACTGAAAAGCAAAACAAAAACAAATGATGCCTTACACTCTCATGTATTCATATATCTCCAAGGCCTAGAACAATATCCTTATGCAAATATGCTCACAAATGTTGAAGATGATGATAGGATGCTGTGAATTACCTACACTTTTATTTCTCAGGGAAAAGAAATAAATCCCTATAAAAATGTTTCCACCTTGTAAGAATCCAACTACATAGATTTTTGACAGGGCTGAACCTATTAGATACCAGTCTGGGAGTTTGTTAAATACCCAATAAAACATGTATTTCACTGGTTGAACTGGCTGAAAAAGAAACATTTTGAGCTATTTTGATTTCCTTCTCTTTGGGATTCCAGTCCCACCTCCTCCAACCCCCACATGCATACATGGGCATCTTACTCATTCCATCCAAGTACATTTGAATCACAGAAGAAACTTTTTGATAGTGAAATAAAAGCAGAGAATAGTTTTCAAATGAATATATGCTGAGCCACAAAGTGAAAAGAAAAAATGTAAAAATACTTCTAGTCAACATAGCTTATATTTCTAATTTTCACCCAGGATGCTAGAGGAAAGAGTGAACTGTAGTCTTCATTTAACTCACTAAGACACCCATGAGGCAGTGTTAACTTTTTCCCTCTTGTGTCTTCAATGTTATTCAGTTGATACAAATTGTTCTTATTAGGCCGGGCACCGTGGCTCACACCTGTAATCCCAGCACTTTGGGAGGCTGAGGCGGGCTGATCACCTGAGGTCAGGAACTCCAGACCAGCCTGGCCGACACGGCAAAACCCTGTATCTACTGAAAATACAAACATTAACTGGGCGTGGTGGCCGGCACCTGTAATCCCAGCTACTTGGAAGGCTGAGGCAGGAGAACTGCTTGAAACTGGGAGGCAGAGGCTGCAGTGAGCAGAGATTGTGCGATTGCACTCCAGCCTGGGCTAAAAGAGTGAAATTCGGTTTCCCCCACCCCACCAAATAAAATAAAATAAAATAAAATAAAATAAAATAAATTGTTCTCATTAGGCCGTTAATGGACTTCTGGCTGGTAATCTCAATTGGAACAGGTTGTAGCCATTCACTGTACAAGTGACCAAGGTGCTGTTTACTGTGGCTTAACATTCGGAAGGAAAGGAAGCAGGCTTATAAATAATTGCTTAATGGTTCTGTCTGAATCGTAATTCTGAAAATTTAAGAGATCTAAATAGTATCACGGAGTTCCCTTTTTGGTGTTAGATGAAATAATTGAAGATATTCTAAAACCTTAACCACTGATATCATCTGTATATTGTTTGAAGGAAGCCTCGGTATACTCAACTTCAAAACACTTCTCTAAAGTTACATACTAAAAGTCAAGTTGCAAGGAAGGGAAAGCCACTAGGCCAAGGGGACGTGCACCAATTGGCCAAACAGAATGCAACAGAGCTTCAAAGGGTCTAAGATAGACTGAGTAATAATAGAAGGGGGAAAAGCAAATTGGCAATTTTTAATGAAGAAGATAATCATTTCATTAAAATCTTCCATCACTTCCCCTTTGGTGTCAGCAGACTGATATTAAACTGCTATGGAGAGACTTTCCTAGCTTGGGTCACAAACAACATGGAAGGCAACATACATTTAGGATGCTTGATACTTTGCTAATCATTTTGGAACTCAAATGTGAGGAAACATTTCTTCACTAATATCAAGAACCCCATTCAAACTTCTAAATATAACAATGAGCACAGAGAGGGTTCTCCATAGTAACTTTGAAAATCCCTCATTGTTTTAATCATATCCCCAGTCAGGTTATAAGTTGAAATAATGAGCTGAGAATCTGGCATGTGGTACCCACTGGGTAAATATCTTGATAGTGAATATATGAATCAACCAACAACTAAATACCCGGAGGTTTGGGTGTATGACTCCACAGACCCTAACAGTGCAAATTTTTTAAAAGCATAAAGTACTTTGTACGTATCATGGACTAAGGTAAACATTTTAAAGTTACAGTCCAAAGCATATTTGGTTAGGGAATTCTGTATGGGATAGTTCTTGGTGAACAAGTTTCTATTTTGAGACAGGATCTCAATCTGTTGTCCAGGCTGGAGTGCAGTGGCGCTATCTTGTCTCAATGCGATGTCAGCCTCCTGGTACTCAAGTGATCCTCCCACTTCGGCCTCCCAAGTAGCTGGGACTACAGGATAGCGCCACTGCACCCAGTTAATTTTTGCATTTTTTTTTTTTGTAGAGATGGGTTTTCACCATTTTGGCCAGGCTTGTCTTGAACTTGTGAGCTCAAGCAATCCACCTGCCTTAGCTTCCCAAAGTTCTGGGATTACAAGCATGAGCCACTGTGCCCAGCCACTGAACACATTTCTAATCAGGATAAAAATAGGAGGAGCACATTAAAGAAACAAGTCTGTCCATTTCTTGTCCAGCAGACATTATGAAATTAGTGTCTATTCTCATGATTACTCTGTTTGATGGATACTATTTTTTTTTTTTTTTTTTTTTTGGAGAATCAGCAATTTTTCATCCTTCGGAGAAAAAGGGATTTGTGCTACTGCTATGGAATCTTTTTTCTCTTCATTCTGCTAACATTTTGATCTTCCCTGGAACAGTACACAAATGAAAATATTTCTTTTTATTATTGTGTAGTGTGAATAATAGAACCCAGAACTTAGAAATTAGACTGTTCTCCATGAAAGCTGAGAAACTTGCTTGAGGGCACACAGAAAATTAGAAAAGGGCCAGAATTAACTTTTATGTTCCCCATAAAAGTTTTAATGTTTTATGTTTTAATCTGTCTCTTAGTTCTTTTTTGCTCATGATAATGCTCAGCATTCATCCCTCAGTTCCTCTTGGATATGCAGCAGGAATAAATGCCTTTCTAATCTAAAAGCCATCCCTCCGAAATTCTCTTTTACAAGTTACAATAATTGCTTTGTTTCCATTTACCCCTTGAACAATGTTTTTGTCCAAGTACCACGAAATCAAATGTCGGAGTGACCAGGCAGGTAAAATATACAAATGAAACGGAACCCGTGTAGATGGGATCAGAGTGACCCTCAACCCATTTCTGGGAGACCAGATGGTGAGGACTGTGGGCAGCTGGTGACACAAGCCCAAGGTACGGCTCTAATTTTCTGAGAGAACAGAAATTCTGGTTCATGTATAAGGCTTTTAAATTTTCTTGTGTTTATTTTGGTAACTACTTAAAATGTAAGATACTGTAAAGGCCAAAACTAAAGACCAAACCAGGCTTATCTGTGGGCTGTCTCTACGACAGCTCACTTCCTTTTTATAGTGCCAGATTCAGCTGCTGGGGGGCATTTCACTCTGTGTTTGAACTGGCTTCTAATGTATCAGCAATAAATCACATTAAAATAAATCTAAGAATGTTCTCAGCAATGCCAACATAGATGGATTAACTGTACAGCCTCCATGGATATCCGTTTATCAGGACAACTAATTTTACATTGAACGGTAGTGTTATATACTAGTTAAGAATATAGCCTGTGGCGTCACATTGCACAGGTTTGAATGCAGGCTCTGTCACTTACTAGCTATGTAACCTTTGACAAGGGATTTAATTTCTTTGAGGCCAAACTTTTGCATCTGTAAGACGAAGATATTAACAGTTATATTATGACAATTATATGAATATATATACACACATGGATATATAGTACTTAATATCTAAATTAACAATATTTAATTATTTGCTATTATTCACAAGTAATGCCATTGGTGAAAAATAACAAAATTTTACATGTTTATGTTACACCATATGAGGCCTCAGATAACTTTCTCCTTCAGACAGAACATGTGGGAGAATAAGATCCCTGTGGCAAAATCCCATTCTTTGTCCTTAGCACCAGATGCCATCACTTCTTGGAAATGTCATCATTGCATATTTCTCTGAGAAGAGATATAGAGTGAAGTTTTAAAATACTAAAAATACTAGGAGTTAATAGTATGTCAAGCTATCTTTTTGCTTTTCTCGTTTTGGAGATCATCCATTTTAAAGTCAGGGACATTCTGTTTCAGAATTGCAAGGCAGAAAAATCAAAGGACTTTTATTTTCCTCTTTTATGGGTTACTGAAGCATGAAACTTATTGACAGATGCTAGGGTTGGATATAAGCTGCCATCCTGTTTTCCCCAAGTTCATTTTCACATTAAATTATTCTGGCAGTTTTAACTTTTAAGATACCAAATACCTTTTTAAATGCCTAGAAATGGAGAAAACAGAAGGTCATATCACATCTAAATCTATTTTACTTAATCATATAAGTTTGTAAATAGTAAATGACACAAAATTCATTTTTTGTGGCATAAATATATTTGCCCACTGATGAAACTGAGGATGTACTCTGCCCTTCAATGATTATGTAACTTTTTTTATTTCCTGTACTCCTATAAATACATAAAATTTTAGGACCTCTGCTTTCATTCTACCAAATTCCCTCTTCCCAAAGCAGAAGACCATCATGGGCTCTCAAAAATAATTCTGGCTGATTTTATGAAGATTGAGAAGAACATTTATTTCCACTCTGCTCTCACAAAATACTGTTAGGAAGTGGTCTTATGCTCATGCAAAATCCAACTCAGAAGCCAAGGAAAGCAGACGTGTAGAAGCACAGAATCTTCTAAGATGGGAAGGCACATTAGAAATAACAGTCTATGTGCATGCTTGTACACATGCATGCACAGACACACATGCATTTAAAAACAAAGAATCAAAGCTCAAAGAAATGCTACACAAAATCTACAACTGGGTGCACAGTGGCTCAAACCTAATGTTAACTGATTAAAACAATTTTTCGATCCTGTACTATGTGTTTAGGAGCTGCTAGGCATATACCAAAATTGGATAACTTAGAACGTAAACTGTTTTCCTCTCATATCTATTTCAGAATTCTCAGAGTTTCTCAAATATGATGGGTAAACCGCCTGCAGAAAAATCACCTGGGGCCTTGTTAAAACTGTAGATCCCTGAGCCCAGCCCTGCAAGATGGAGAGGAGATTTAGAATTTGGGAGCATGTTGTTTTAATTCAGAACTCAGGGAATTGTTAAAAACATTAAAGTTTGAGAACCACTGACGATCAGGATCTGTTACGTACATTAACACAAGTGGAATTACTGTAATAGAGAAAAACACTTCTACCTAATATACGCAAAAAATGATATACTTTAAAAATTTCAAATCTGACTTATTAAGCTGCTTTAACGAATGGTATCTCGGTACATTTTAAATAGGCTTTCACAGATTTGCCCTTAGTGATTTCTCATGTGGCTTTGAATCCTGGAGAACTACCCAATAATTAGTCTTAGAAACCAGTGAAGGTGGCTGGGCGCAGTGGCTCACACCTGTAATCCCAGCACTTTGGGAGGCCGAGGTGGGTGGATCACCTGAGGTCAGGAGTTCAAGACCAGCCTGGTCAACATGGGGAAACCCCATATCTACTAAAAATAGGAAAGTTAGCCAGGGGTGGTGGCGGATGCCTGTAATCCCAGCTACTCAGGAGGCTGAGGCAGGACAATTGCTTGAACCCGGGAGGCAGAGTTGCAGTGAGCAGAGATCGCACCATTGCACTCCAGCGTGGGTGACAGAGCATTTTGTTTTGACACTGTCAAAATAAAAGCATTTAATCTTGCAGTGTTTCTTAAAAGAGACTTTAAGTGCTAGAGCATTTCAAATCAAAAGAATAGCAGAAATTGTCATCTAAAGGTAATGTTTTTGTATCCCCCCATTTTTATTACTCTAAAAGAAAAACCATAATTAAGCACTAATATATGTTAGGGTTTAAGTTGTATATCATATTTAGAAACATGACAGCTTTTAAAATGCATTGAACTAGGACATGGTGTTTCAAATATAGAAGGTCCACAGATAATCTTCAAGAATTCTAGCTTAAGTTTGGCACTCTTCTTTGTCCTGAGGCCACTATTTCCCATCAGTATCTTTTCATACAAACCTGGTACTCTATGCACTCTAGAAATGAATTGGGGTTTTTTTGAGGTTTGATTTTAAGACAAAACAAAACAAAACAAAACAAAAAAAACCCTATATGCTTTCATTTAAAACAATGACTGGTAAATTCTCAAGGATGCATGCCCAGTGTTTCATTACAAGGGTGCTATTCCTCCTTGTTTTCTGAAAAATGTATACAATATTACATTGTTCTTGTATTACTACTATTGGGTACTATCTCTGCATATTACATTTCTAGTGTTCACAGTTCATGATTCTTAATATTGCCACATTGGGGTTGTTTTCTCAATGACAGCTACTCCTTTTAGTCAACTAGATGCCCTGCCTTCTACTATACTCATGATGTCTTACAGGCAATTGTGAATATATTTGGAAAAGCCACAATTAACTTAATAGTTTAAGTAGCTGAAGAAGTTACATTTATTCTTTTGAACTAATGTCATTAGTCCCTTTAAGATACTGTGTATCTGTAGTGTTTATCATACATGTTTTTACTTTCCCATGTATTTCTTGTACATTGTCATATAATGTAATATCTACATCTAAAGTCATCTTACATTTTGTTTGCCATTATATTAGGACAGAAGTGGTATTTCAATAATAGCTTTCTGTAAATATTTGTGGAAAGAACTTAATAAACTAGGTAGGGTTGGTTAAATGTGTCCTAAATCTGTACTTGATTGGTTCCACAAGGTTTCATCAAAGCATTGGTTAAAAAGTCCTGTATTTAAAAGTTTGTTGGGAAATGAAGGCCAGGAAAATGCTATCTGATTCACTGACATTTAGCAGGAATTAATGACCAGTAACAACCAATCTCCCAGGAGACAAATGCAAGGAACCAGGTTCTTTCATACCTGGGGCATTATGCAAAGAGATGACTTGCTGTGAAACTCTACAGCTGGGACCACATTTTTACACCTGGTAGGCTTCACACTTCTTATCAGCAATTCCTTCTCCAAAGCCCGTTCTGGGTCAAAGAACAGAGCTAACATTTACTTCCACATCTAATTTTCTTTTAGCCCTTATTTTGTGCCAGGAATTGTGCTAAGCCCTTTACAATACCATTTGCTCGTATAATTATTAAATCCAATTTTACAGTTGAGAAAACTAAGATCCTATGCTTTTAAGGACTATGGCATATAACTGGAAGCATCCTTTCTTGTGTAGACAAAACCAACCACCACCGGTATAATATCTTTGGAATGCCAACTCACTGCAGTCAATCCTTGCCAATATTCTACTGTCAGATATTGATAAGGGTTTCTAACATATAAATTCTTAGCATTTTCAAAGTTCACATTTGATTGTTACAACTCCAAGATAAGTATGAAAGAGATTATGATCCTTACTTTAGGAATGAGATAACTGAAGGGAGAACTCCAGTCAATTGACTTACACGAGATTATATAATTAAATAGCAGAACTGAGTCTAGAACCTTGGCCTTCTGATGACTCATGTAATGCTTTTTTCTAGCAGAATCCCCTTCAAATAACACTTACATTTCTAGTCCTTCAGTTTCTATGTCTTAGAACTTTTATGAATTTAATTTTTCCAGAAATATACAACTCTATATGAAATACAAAACTGAGCTGAAAGGAAAAGGTAGAGAAACAAAGCAAAAATACGAGCTTTGAACAACATCATAAACATAAAAGAAAACATTTTCTGAAATACTAGGCTTCAGTCCTCAAAAAATTGTAAGGCTGACCTTCAGAAGGCTAGTTGCTAGTTCCTTGACTTTGTTTTTTTTAAGATGGAGTCTCGCTCTGTCACCCAGGCTGGAGTGCAGCGGTGCCATCTCAGCTCACTGCAAACTGCATCTCCCAAACTCAAGTGATTCTTGTGCCTCAGCCTCCCAAGTAGCTGGGATTACAGGTACGCCACTAGGCCTGGCTAGTTTTTGTATTTTTAGTAAAGATAGTGTTTCACCATGTTGGCCAGGCTGGTCTTGAACTTCTGACCTCAGGTGACTCACCCACCTCAGCCTCCCAAAGTGCTGAAATTACAAGCATGAGCCACTATGCCTGGCCCCTAGTTTCTTGATTTATAATTTATTTAATAACATTATTTGAAACACAGAACACTTTTTCAGCTTATTTTTGCCATTCTATGCTGGCTACAGAAATGATTGATTTGTGTATGATCATTAGTTATCATTCATTGTATTCTGAACGGTATATTATATGAAAATCTTCATCTGAGTCAAAAAGGAAAATCAATTTGTTATTTTTAATTTTTGAAGATAAAAATGCACAAAAGTAAGACAAGCAGCACAATTCCGATGGTTACTTTACTAATCAGTATAATTTGGTTATTATTATAAAAATATAGTTTAAAAGAAAGTTAAAAGTATGATGGAAACTTTCTTTTCTCTGACATCTACAAAGATTTCTCTACTGAAGTAAATCAATCCAAGCTCAAATTCATGAGACAGCTGCTTCTGGCCCAGTTAGGTTGAATGGTTTGTTCTGTTTCTCTCCTAGCATCAGTTCTACTCTTCTCTTTGAAGATTCACTTTTATTATTCCTGTTTTTTCTATATTCTGTCTGATTTTGTATGTGTAAGCTTTTTTTGTCTTTTTTCCTTCCTAAGGCATGGACTCTGGTACCAAATTTCCATGCTTTACAAGTCTAGCACCCACATTTACCACCCATAATTTTGTTTCTTCACTGAAATTTTTGAGACATACCAATTAGTCTCAGCCTAGTCTTTGGGCATGTTCTAATCATATGTGATAATCATGGTGAAAGTCTTATATAAATAATGCCACTAAAGCCCATCAAGTCAGGATAATACCCAAAGAAAAGAATATGAGCCACACAAACACCAAAAACATGTCTACTGTTAATGTTTATCAAACATTATCCTAGTTACCACAATAAAGAAAAACATAGGATTTTTCTGGAAATACACAGAACATACATTTAAACCACATCAGAGACCGTCATGTAAAGTTTCTAAAGGAGGTAACATAGGAGGTGAGATTTGAAAGATGAATGGATAAAAAGTTAGGAAAAGACAATGAAACAAGGAGTTTCCCACAAATGAATTAACATGCATAGAGATGTACAAAACAGTTTGGCATCTTGAAAAAACTATAGGTATTTCAATATACCTATCCATGGCTCTCTAGTGTCTCTGCTTGGAGAAAAGCATAGAAGTTTGAGGCCAAAGGTTTCCTCTTAAGTAAGGGGGAAGTTGCACATAGTCCTAATCATATCCTATATGTGAGAACCACCAGGTGTCTATGTCTACTGCAATGGGATCAGGAAATGTAATCCCTAGTTTGCTTGACACAAATCAGCTAAAATTCTATCACGGAAGAAGGAATTTCTAGCAGTCATTGCTACAGGACAGTAGCTGGAGAGGTTAAAGCCAGGGAAGTGTGGACTAGATAACCTATGAAGAATGAGTAAACTGAGAAGAAAAGGACAAGGACAGAACTCACATATCTCACTAGTCATTTTCAGGCTGCATGAGAGACATCAGTTGGATTCTAGATTCCCTCATCTCTTTAAAACATCAGGAGACATATTTCTTACCTTGCTTTTTTCTTGAGCTTTTGGTGACCTGACTCCCAATTGTCTATTTCATAATATATAATACTGTGTGAGAAATGACCCCAATTCGAGTTGTATTTCCAGGATTATCATCCCCACCACTAACAGCATGCTGCCGCTTTGCCTTCCTGACCTTCTGCTTTATCTGCTAAGGAGATCAGCCAAAGCATATAGAAAGCATATTATAAAACCTTTGCATAACAGAGGATTTGTAGGGACAACTAGTAGATTGGCTAAACCAAGATTACAGGGGTTTGAAAAGAATGATGGTTTAATATTAATGAGATAAAATTTCCTAGGCATACATGCTGTACAGTTTTAAAAAACTGAATTCAAAAGAAGAGGTAGAAGATCTTGCTCAACAGTTAATATGAAAAGACCTTGAGTTTTATTCAATCAGAAGATCAATATTCAAGAATGCTGTGATACAATTGCTAAGAAAGTAATGCAGTCTTGGGCTTTATTAGTTTGTTGGCACATATGACAAAAAACACTGGTACACAAAACATTGTATACTCAGCTCTTAGGTATGCCATTCTCATATTTATAACTTATAATCACATTTGACTTCTTCCCCCTTCCCACCACATCCAATTAATGTCAAGTCCCATTTATTCTAACTTTTTTAAATGTTGTGATCCTTATGGTATTGAACTGGAATTTGAGGTATCAGTATGAATTCATTATGTATAATTACATATTACACACTACCAATATGTATTTGATAGAGTTATAAACATGTATGTGTGTGTATGTGTGTGTACATTTCTTAGCGAAACCACCACAGTAGCAATGAGCACATCAAACACTCAGATCTATTTCTAAATACCATTTTGCAAGTTTCATGTGATTTTGCATGGACTGAACCCCCAGCACCTGTGTCTAAGTAGTGGGTTGAAACCCCGTGCTTGAGAAGTCTGATCAAACCTCTCTAAATTGCTGTTCCTAGAGTATAAGCATCAGTAAGATATCTGAATGAAACTAACTTTAATTCTTTAAAAGCTTGTTGTTTTTCTTTAGTCAACCAATATAAACCTGAAGATAATTGTAAGGAAACAAAGAAATCCAAACTGAAGGACATCGTAAAAAGTTATTGGCTTTACTCTTCAAAAACACGATCATGAAAGAAAAAGAAAGGCTAAAGGACCATTTCAAGTTCAAGGAAACTAAAAAGACATGATGATTAACACAGTCTGTTATTCTAATTGCATCCAGAATCAAAAAAAGGATATTATAAGAATTTGTGAAATTTGGGGAGGCTCACACTTGTAATCCCAGCACTTTGGGAGGCTGAGGCAGGTGGATCACGAGGTCAAAAGATCGAGATCATTCTGGATAACATGGTGAAACTCCATCTCTACTAAAAATATAAAATTATCTGGGCATGGTGGCGCATGCCTGTAGTCCCAGCTATTCAGGAGGCTAAGGCAGGAGAATAGCTTGAACCCAGGAGGTGGAGGTTGCAGTGAGTCAAGTTCGCGCCACTGCACTCCAGTCCGGGTGACAGAGTGAGACTCCGTCTCAAGGAAGAAAAAAAAAAAAAAAAACTATGAATCTACGAATCACATAACAATATTGTATCAATGGTTTGGAAGAAGGTACTTTAGTTATGTAAGACAGTATTTAGGAAATACATACAGAAGTATTTGTGCAAAAGAGAAAACACCAAGAGAAAGAAACAAATGCTAAATGGGGCAAAAATTAAGAATTGCTGAATCTGGGAAGAGGATATAGAGGTCTTTATAATTTTTTGCAACCTTTCTGTAAGTAAAAGATTATGTTAAAATTAGAAACTAAAAATAAAAAGTTTTGAATCTGACCCCAATAGTTAGCAACAGCTTGTTTACCGAGTCTGGTAAATACTTCGAATGAAAAATAATAAATCCATAATCCACTAATCTAGCAGCTTCCATCTGCTATGTACAAATTTAAAGAATGGAAAAGATTTTAAACTCTGATTTACTTTAACCTGGTTATGTTGTTTGATATAATTTTTTATGTTTTAACTTATACCAACCAAGGTGATCAGACCATCATCCAGCAATCACCTACGTAGTCAGCTGTCAATAATGGAATTTCAAAGAGAAAGAAAAATACAAGTCTAGATCTAAAAGATATGTTTTAGGATACTAAATGTGATCCCAAATAAGCTAAAAATATACTACAGGCATGACAGTATCTTGGGGCAGTTTCATCCTCAGGACACAACTGCCATAGCTAACATGGAATGCAGAAGAATTCTTAATGGAGTACTCTGGCCTTAATGTTATAATTCAACTACACCAGTCACTAAATGAATTTTAAAACATATCACATATATTTAGTGTATTTATATTCCTAGCAAGAACTCTATAAAGAAATCATTTTTACCACAATTTTACATATAAGGAAACTAAAGCAGAAAGATATTGAATAACTTGTCCACACACCCTATAAGGATTTGAACTGGGATTTGAACCCAGTGGCTCCTATTCACAAAAATAGTGCCTACTTGTCCTTGTCCTTCTTACTTACATGTGAATGACATAAAGACCTTCAAGACTACAAACACTCCATACAAGAGTAGAGGTAATACTACATAGTTAATGTGGCTAGCCTCTTACCCAAGAGTGTTCTTCTAGAAATCTATTCCTAAGAAATAGTTAGCATTGCATATCAAAATTTATATGTAAAAATGTTTTTCATACTGGCAAAAATATACTTCAAACAACCTAAATGTCAAATAATAGAGACTGAATAAACCATGGTACATACAATAGAATATAATATTTTCAGAGAATTTTGATAAGAAAATTATTACATAATGATGCATTAAAAAACAGGAGAATGCAAGATTAGATAGCAAGACTCAAATATACATATGTATAGACATGTACACCTGTGCAAGTATATACAGGAAAAATAGAAGGAAATGAATCAAAATGTTAATATGCTTATTGCTGGGTATCCCAGGTGACTTTGGCTTACATTTGTGTATCTTGCCTTTATTTTCCAAACTTTCCCATGTTAGTTGCAGTTACTTTTGCAATTTTTAAAAAGCCAGTAATAACCATTAAAAAGAAAATTAGATGTAGCTTTTGAAAAGGTAAGAAGAAAAATAGATAAGCCAACATAAGAAATATACTTGGGAGACTAGTGTCTCCTTTGCCTGCAGTCACCAAATAAGGCAGGCAGTGGAGAGTTCCACCCTCTCTCTACAAGAGAGTTTCCACCTTGTGGGTTCTGTAAAAAAGGGATTTGGGGATTTGGGAGGAGTTGTTCATTTCACAGCTACATTCACACAGGTTTTCAAGGACACCACTGGTGCCATCTTCTAAGAAATAGGAAAAAATAAAAACTTTAGGGAAAGTAGAATATATCTACCATTTATAAAAAGATCCAGGAAAAAGAAAATCAAAAGTAATGTATTTGAATGCAGAAATTTAAAATAAATAAAACAGGGCAGTGAAGTGATTCAATATAATGCTACAATGGTAGATACATGTCATTACACATTTGTCAAAATCATAAACCAAACATTAAAAGTGAACCCTCATGTAAACCATGGACTCTAGGGGATAATAAGGTGTCGATGTAGTCTCAGTGATGGCAACAAATGGACCACTCTAGTGTCAGATGCTGATAGCTGGGAAGGTCTTTGCATGGTGGTGGGGAGAAGAGGATATATCAGAGCTCTGTATTTTCTGCTCAATTTGTCTGTGAACCTAAAACTACTCTCAAAAATACAGTTCATTAATTTAAAAATTTTTAAAGAAATGAAAATGGAATTTTCCTATAAACTGTAACACAATTTTCTAATTATTCCAACTCCAAGCTATGAAATCATTTAAGAGATTTAATTGAATTAATTTAATTTGGATTAGATTTGATCCAATTGGATTGAAGTGAATTGGAATTTTAATATGCGTCTCTATACTATATGCTTACATTCCTTAGGAGGAGGGAAAATTATTTTTAGGCGAATGTTTGTGTGCATGTGCATATGCATGGATAGATGATTGACAGATGGATAAGAGATACATAGATACACGTGTGTGTGTGTGTGTGTGTGTGTGTATTCACTATGCATTTAACAGAACACCTGGTCAGACACTGGTGCTAGCTACTAACGATAAAAACAACTAAGTTCTTGTACTTTAAGAGATTGCAGTCTATCAGAGACACAGGCATGCAAACAGTCAGGAGTACCCTCTACTCACACAGATGCTGTGTGCTGTATTAACTCTGGGGGTTAGGGGTGGGGAGGCATCTACTTTGTAGACTAGGGAATGAATGCTATTACTTGGAGTTGCTCAGAAGTCCTATAAAAAGTTAGGAAACAAAAAGAAGAGTGGGCTGTGGGGACACTGATGAGTAGGCACCCAGTCTTTTCAAGGAAAAGACAGAGGCATCACGTATCAGATGACCTAGGGCTTGAGATTAATAGAATGTTAAGAAAGAAGACATGTTCTAAGCACTAGCAAAATCAGGGCTGGGGAAAAGAAGACAGATTTCTGTACTTCTGGAAAGTAATATGCAAGGTGAGTAGTGACCCGAGATAAACTAGAGAGGCATGCAGGGACCAGATGGTGAGGATATAGAGAGTAAAAGTTGTATCCCAGAGGCAGGGAGTGAAGAGACATGAAGAGTTTTGAATAAAGACATGACCTGATAAGATTTTTTTTTTTTTTTTTTTTTAAACAGAGTCTCTTTCTGTTGCCCAGGCTGGAGTGCAGTGGCGTGATCTCGGCTCACTGCAACCTCCGCCTCCCCGGTTTAAGCCATTCTCCTGCCTCAGCCTTCTGAGGATTACAGCCTCCTCCTCCCCTAGCTGGGATTACAGGTACCCACCACCGTGCCTGGATAATTTTTGTAGTTTTAGTAGAGATGGGGTTTCCCCCATATTGGCCAGGCTAGTCTTGAACTCCTGACCTCAGGTGATCTGTCCAAATGGCCTCCCAAAGTCCTGAGATTACAGACAGGAGCCACTGCACCCAGCTCTGATTAGATTTTTATGTTGGATAAATAATCCTTGGGTGGCAAGGAGAGTTTCCATACTAGAGACAGGAAGATAATGAAGTCAATATTGCAATAATCTAAGTGAAAATAATAAAGGCTCAAACCAGGACAAGTGGTGCAGTGAGAGAAGAGGAGGACCGGACCCCGGGCTATTGAGGAGTAAGAGTCCTGGGGCTTAGTGACTAATGAATGTGATGGTGAGGGACAAATAGTGGTAGTCTTCTCTGAAGGAGCGAACATAAGAAAAGGAACATGTTCAAGGGAAGAGATGAGCAGTCTAGTTTTAGACATGTTGACTTAGTGCCTAGATGGCCTTCATGTAAAAATGTCCACATGACAACGGGCTATTTAAATCTCACTTCCCTTTTACTGACACTGAAGAACTGGTGACTTCAGGATCTATATAGCCCCCCTATATTTGTATGTGACACATGTCAGGGAACCATGCAACTTGCAGAGGGAAGTGGCCTGGCAGCTCAGGGCCAGCTTTCACAAGGGAGTGGGGAAGACTGAAGCTAGCCCTGACCAAGGTGAGCACTGAGCTTACTTACTCTCTTCTAACGCATCCATCGTTTGCTGTCAGGCTGCTTTTCTGGAAAATGCTGGCAGGATCGAGCATGCATCTTCTCTCTGATCAGGAGGATGTTTAGCTTGTGTCCTTGTATCTGCAAAAAATACGAATGAAGCCAGGTATGTGTACAGTTAGCATTTGAAAACATCTAATTAGAAAAAACAAATAAGTACCACCTACCTTGCTATACCAGTATCAAAAACACATTTATTAAGAATATATTTAGATGAAACTCTCTGGTAGGCATTCCGTTAAAATCATTACACTCTGTCCATCATCCAACAGAATTTGGAGAACAGTACTTCAACTATAAAATGATAAACCAACATGAGCAACCAACCTCAGGCTAAAGTGATTGAACACAAACACACACAAATATCAAAGTATGTAGTGTGAGAAATGGCTAGCTCAGAGTAAAACACGGAGGCTATATATACATATATATATAAAGAAATAGTTATTTCCCTGTCAACCTACTAAGAAAAGCATCATTGAGGACAACACTTTGGCTATTTGTAGAATGATGAGCTTGGGTTTCTGGGAATAGAACTTCCCACATTAAAAAATGTAGCCTGGTAATGGCTTGTAGGAAGGTGTAAGATAACCTGATAAAAGGAGAATTGCGCTAATTTGCTTAGGGAGAGGGAACATGTTGGATCTTCGAGGTAGAGAGTGGGGATTATAGTTGCAACTCTCAATGTGAAGGCATTTTGATAACTGCTACTACGGATCTATTGTCTGCACTCGATATTAGAAATTGCAATCCGACTATGTAAGTTAGGAGCACATGTGAAACCACTCCATATTATGCCTTATTAAACAGAAGTAAATTTTGAATTATGTTGCAGTTTTATTACACAATCTTCTCAGGCTTCACTGGAGTGTTGTGACTTCTATTGTAAGTTTCCAATTTTCAAGTATAATGACAATGTACTTAAGCTTGCATATTTTAGGAAATATATTTCTATTTCAGGTAAGAGAAATAAGCTGCATGATGAACTCCTGAACAAGAAGGAAACTACATTCATTTCCTTCATTACAGTATTTCTGCTACAAAATGTTAGTACAATGAGCATGTTTGTAACTGCAACCAAACAACTTTCACCACTAGTAATTCTAGGGGTAGAACAGGTTCCACAAGATGGAGTGAAACAGGACAAAGGAACAGAGCCAATGAGGTTAGGGTCTGACAGCTGGTAGGAAACCAGCCTAATGTAAAGTTTCAGTTTACTATGCTGGGGCTCAGCATAGATTTATTAAGAGGGTTCTTTGGGGATGTCAGCCTCAGCCACTGTGACAGCAACATTACTATTACCACCAGATGATGCTGAGTCTTAGGATTGTTAGAGTCAGTTGAGTTTTCTGATTATCTGGATTATAAGCAATGGGAATCTATACAACATTTTCAAAGTTACTGATTTAGAAAAGTCACTGATCAAAAAGCAGGCAAAAATTCAGTGCCAACACCAAAAAAAAAAAAAAAAAAAAAATCACAAAGGTAGAGATAATGTTAGGAGGAATGATATTTATTCCAGTACTTGGGTAGAAAATCAACTAAAATCTTGGACAAGTGAAATAAAGTGAAATACAATGAAAACTGGAAGGGAAGAAAACTAATCTCTGCTGAGTGCTTAGTTAAACCTAGGAAGAAAGACAAAGTCAAACTGAATTAATAGAATATTTGCTATTGATGCTATTTATAACCTTGATTCAGAATCTTCAAATGTTCATTAATAAGGTATATCCTTAACTTCTAACCATTTCCATAAAGCTATAAACTAACAAAAATTTTACAAAATGCTTTAGAACAATACTTTAATTTTTAAAAAATTGAATGGAAGATTGAAATTGAAAAGTGGAGAAAAATAAATAATGCTTACCTGCCATAAATTCTGAGATTTATCCCTACTTACCCCTTTTCCCAGACAAAATGAGAGGGGAATAATAAGGCCCTGGAGAGGTGAGTGACTTCAGTCCTTTAGAAGGTCATTGCTGTGTGGAAGAGCTGAGTGCTCATACAAAAGTGACTGCACTGTCAAGTCAAGGGGTATGTGTTTGGTCATTATGTCAGAGGGGCTCGGTCTGATAATCTTAAGAAGTGAGAAGTTAGGCTGGGCACGGTGGCTCACGCCTGTAATCCCAGCACTTTGGGAGGCTGAGGTGGTCAGATCGCCTGAGGTTAGGAGTTCAAGACCAGCCTGACCAACATAGTGAAACCCCATCTCTACTAAAACTATAAAAATTAGCCAGGCATGGTGGTGTGCACCTGTAGTCCCAGCTACTCGGGAGGCTGAGGCAGAAGAATTGCTTGAACCTGGGAGGCAGAGGTTGTGGTGAGCCGAGATTGTGTCACTGTACTCTAGGCTGGAAAACAGAGCGAGACTCCATCTCAAAAAAAAAAAAAAAAAAGTGAGATGTTATGCTGTTGACAGCATCGCTTGCCTTATATGGATTCATGACTTCAGATTACCTGCATGATAACATTTTTTTCCCCTTTTAAAAGGAGAAAAAGTGTGGTACTTTTGGAAGAATGAAGGAGAGAACCAAGCTAAATGTGGATAACTAACTCTTAGGATCTTTATAATATTTTAGACTAAAATAAATGAGTTCCTTCTTTTTAAGAGTTTTATAAATTTATGTCAAAGTAAAATAAGAATTGGAATATTACAAAAATGTTCAATATAATGTAATATGGTCGGATAAGTAAATAGGTAGTAACGAGCATGATTTTTCTCTCACTCATTGTCCATCCCTCCAACCACCCTCCTTGCTTTTGGGGTCAGAGAAGTAGGTCCCTTTTTGGCCCCCTGAGAGATCATGAAAACTTTGCTGGCAAACAAAAGGGGCAGTGTCTTAATATTCAATCCTTAATTTAAAATGAAAAGATTTAGGAAGCAGACAAATGTGATTGAGGGGAAAAAAAAGAAAAAAGAAAAAGAATTGTCTGCTCTTTCTGCCCTCTCTAGGCAAATATGAGCAGGGAAGAAAGGAAGAGAAAAGTAGAAGTGTTAGGTGCAAGTATGGGGAGTTCTACACCTCAAGCCTCCTTCCACAGGTGGATGGAGAGTTGAGGAAGGGCACCTCACAAACATCTCTCTCTTAACTCTGGCTACTATAACAAAGTACCATAGACAGAGTAGCCTATAGACAACAGACATTTATTTCTCACAGTTCTAGAAGGCAGAAGTCAAGATCAGGATGCCAGCATGGTCAGGTTCTGGCAAAGGCCCTCTTCCAGATTGCAGACTGGTAGAAAGAGACAGACATCTCTGGGGTCCTTTTTATAAGGACACTAATCCTATTCATGAGAGCTTCACCCTCAGTACCTCATTTCCTTCTGAGGTTCCACCGTCACATTAGGGGTTAGGATTTCAACATATGAATTTTGGGGGAACACATTCAGTCCATAACAATGTCTATCTCTTCAAGTGTCTTCTTTCTCTTTGCCCCCTTTCATTTTGGTGAGCTAAGAGTAACAAACCTGCTCTAGGAAGTTACCAGCTTCCCAGAGAAGAAATCACCCACCCCACTCATTTGGCATGGCCAATAAAGTGAGAACATAGCACTATGGTAGGGAGGGGAGGATTGGAGAAAGGCTTCTTGGCCCTAGTGTGGGTCTTAGAATTAGACAAAAAAGTATCGTATTAGATGGCTATGGTGAGTCCGTGGCTTCATCTCAGCCAACTCTCAGCTGCAGAGTTGAGTAAGCTTCCCAAGACCATCCCTACCCTTGAAAGGTGGAGGTTCATAACCTGTGCTGAGAAACTGGCAGGACAAACCAAGGCTAAGAAGTTAACACCATTTCCATTCACCACCATGGCAGCATTGTGAGAAAGGCAAAAAGCAAACATCTTGAAATGACTGAGTTTAAAACTGGGAATGGCTAAAAAATCCCTTGGCTTACCTGACATGACGAGACTAATTTTCTACATCAGGTTAAAAAAAAAAAATGAGGAATAGGCTTCAAGTTAGAAATTAGTTTTAGCATTTGAAAATGAAGGAAGTTTCACCTGCATTCTGTGAACTTTGTATCTGCTGCTATAATGTTTCGAACAGGCTGTTTGGGGGATCTCTGTCCTTCTCCCTAACTTGCTCCTGGATAATCATTTGGCTGCCACTAAAGCAGCAATCTGAGTTGTGTGGCAGCCAAGAAAATCTCAGATCCTATGTTTGCTAATTGGACATAGCAATTCATGCTCAGGGGCAACCAGTAAAATGGGCTTCTCTCTGCCAGAATTGTTTGGCTTGCATTTTTGGGTTAGTCACACTCCCTCATTCCCAGTTCTCTGATCGCTGAAGTATCTTCCTGGCCAATAGCATCCTGATTCTCCACCCAGGCATAGGGAATGCTCATTGTGCTGTATCTGGAGATGCCAAGGCTTTCCGTGGAAGATGAGTGTTTGCAGCTGGACAGAGCTTTGTGTTTTTCTGAAACTTGTTCACTCAGAATAAGAGTTAATACGATAATCAACTCACAAGAAACTGGAAGTCATAAACATTAGACAATAATATTCTGGCATATATTTCCACTTTAGAGATAATATAAATCATAGCTTGCCAGTCAAATTAGTGAAAGAAACAGGTGGGTCAACGATAAGACCTTAGGTTTAATTAACTAAAATTAAATAACCTTTAATAGTGAAATTATAAAATGGAGGTCCAGTTGATCACCTGTGCCTGACCTGTGCAGTGGATGCTTAGATTATTAAAGGATGTTTGGGGAAATGAGAACACAATTACATTGGATCTTCAAATTACTCCTGAAGATTTACATTTTTTCTCTCTATATAAAGTTTGAAGTAGAGAACATTACCATAAAGGGAAAATTACTCTGGTTATTTAGAACTTTAAATAAGTCAGTTCTTCAAATCAAAGATTTATTCAAAGCTCTTTGATTTGAAGGGTATTTATAGTTTTCCTAATTAGGGTATAACAACTAACAAAGTTTACATTTTGATTCCTTTTCAATAGGACTTTTTTGGCATTTACTATTTGATTGCTACAGTGTGTCTTACTTTCCTCCATTTTACAAAGAGATGTTTGTAAATGGATGGGTTAAATTATGTGGTAAGGGCTATGTTGGTTACACTGGAGCTAAAAGGAACTCCTGCCTTCTGGTCCAGAGTCTATTCATTCTTCCTTAATCAACTGTCCTCTGCCTCAGGGATGCCACAAAGAAGAAAACCAAGTCCCTTACACATAAATGTATGGTGCCTCAGGTAGTGGTTAGTGCTAAGGGGAAAAAATAAGTCCACATAGGGGGACTGGTATGAATATGGGAAGTGCCTATGTGTGAATGCTGGGGGAAGGGAAATTGTATTAGTCTGTTCTCATGCTGCTAATAAAGACAAACCCAAGACTGGGTAATTTATAAAGAAAAGAGGTTTAATGGACGTGATCACCGTTCCACATGGCTGGGGAGGCCGCACAATTATAGCGGAAGGCAAAGGAGAAGCAAAGCCACATCTTATATGGTGGCAGGCAAGAGACATCTTATGTAGGGGAACTCCCATTTATAAAACCATAAGATCTCATGGGATTTATTCACTACAACAAGAACAGTATGGGGAAAACCCACCCTAGTGATTTAATATCTCCACCTGGCTCCACCCTTGACATGTGGGGGTTATTACAATTCAAGGTGAGATTTGGGTGGGGGCACAGCCAAACCATATCAGAAATTATTCCTAGTTTGTGAGCAAAAGTCAAGGAGTGCTATATTGATGAGGTGACATCAATGCCAGCTTCTCATATCATCAATTTGTCACAAATAGTCAAGGACAAGAAGAAAATATGGAAAAGGATCATGCAAATATTCGGGGGAAGAGAAGTATAGGCCAGGGATTATCCAGATTATCCAGTCCTCTACCTGTTTTTGTAAATAAAGTTTCACTGGAACACAGCCAAGCACAGTTGTTTACATATTATCTACGGCTGTATTTGCACAGTTTGTGCAACACTGGCACCTTTGCAATGTGGTTGCAACTTGGGCTGTATGTGACCCACAAAACTGAAAATATTTACTATCTAGCTCATTAAAGAAAAGGTTTGCTGACTACTGGTTTACACAGAGGCAACAACAAATGCAAAGCCCTGAGGCTGCTTGTTATCATTAAGGAACAGCAAGAAAGCAGGTGTGGCTATATTGTGATGGGCAAGGGGAGAGGGAGAGGAGATAAGGACAGATAGAGAGTAGAGAGTGGGGATGGATCCTATAGCATCTTTATAGGCCATTGTAAAGAACTTTGACCTTTACTTAGAGGGAGATAAGAAGGCACTGGGGGATGCTGAGTACAGGACTGACATATTTTAATGTCATCACTCTCTTTAGAGTAGATGACATGGGTCTGGGGATGGTGGCTCAAGCCTGTAATCTCAGCCCTTTGGGAGGCTTGAGACCATGAGCCTGCACAACATAGATCTCATCTCTACAGAAAATAAAAAAGTTAGCTGTGATGGTGCATACCTGTAGTCCCAGCTACTCAGGAGACTGAGGCAGGAGGATCGCTTAAACCCAGGAGTTCAAAGTTGCAATGAGATATAATCACACCACTGCAATCTAGAATGAGACCCTGTCTCAAATTTAAAAAACAAAACAAAAACTCGACTAGGTGAAACGGGGTTTAACATATACTGCAACCACCCAGATGAAAAATGATTCTGTCCTGAACCAAAGTATGAAGGTGGAGATTGTGAGAACTTGTTGAATTCTAAATATATCGTAAAGCTAGAACTAACAGGATTTGCCAATGGACTTAAAATAGAGGTATGTGTGTGATGGCCAGGGGTGAGAGGTGAGGGAACCTGCTGATTAGAGGTTACTGATGTGGGCCTGAACATCTGAGATGGTAGAATCACCAGACATAGGAAGATTTGGGGAGGTGTAAGGTATAGATTGCAATTGGAAGTGAAGAATTGCGTTTGGACGTTAAATTTTACATGCCTTTTGGATATAAGCTTCTTATATAAATCAAAAGCATACACAAGTCAAATATGGAGTCCAGGGAAGAAGTTTGAAGTAAACGAATTTGGGAGTCAATGTTTAGATAATGTTTAAGTCATCTTAATATCTTAAATCACCTAGATCCCTTAAATCATCTAGACAATGGTTAGAGACGTTAGAATGACTTCATTAGTTACCACTTAATGTCAATACATGTGACAGTTTTGAGCTACCAACTTTATACTAGGTAATCTTACAACACTCTACTTAGGTATTTGTATGCTCATCTTACACACCAAGAAATGAAAAGTGTTAAATGACTTGTCTTACTCTACTTAGCTAGTGAAATGTTAGAGTAGGTAGGAGACATGACCAGTGCAGGAGAGGGCGCCCCGCCACCTTCCTTCCAGGAATGTCTGGTGATAGTCAAATTGTTAAACTTGCTCTCTAAAATAATTGATTGCAGCTGGTGCTAAGAGACGGCTGTGTCCCAGTAGATAGAAAACACCTGAAGATGGTGATCAGCAGCTTCCCAATAAGATCTCAGGAGTTGGTTGAGTGGGCTCAAACATGCACACTAAAAGGCAAAATAGCAGTGTTTAAGTGTTCTATAGTATATGACCTTCCTTTAGGAACACTCCACTGGTAAGGGGAAAATGTCTCAGATGAGCATGTGCACAACTTCAGCAAACACACTGAGCATGCTCACTTCCCCAGTGCTGGCAGGCCACTGTGCACGCGGACAGCCTGCCTCAAGGAAAAAAATCACGAGAAGGGAGATGCAAAAGCCCAGAACCGTGTCAACGTGTAAAAGCTCAAGTCAAAGGTCAAAGTGGGCATCTGGATCTCTCAAGTTGCCTGTTTGGCCCTCTTCCAAGTGTTCTTTACTTCCTTTTATTCCTGCTCTAGAACTTTTTTTTTTTTGAGAGGGGGTCTCACTCTGTTGCCCAGGCTGGAGTGCAGTGGCACTATCTTGGCTCACTGCAACCTCCGCCTCCCATTGTGTCCGGAATTGGTTCCTTCTGGTGGGTTCTTGCTCTCGCTGACTTCCAGAATGAAGACGTGGACCCTTGCGGTGAGTGTTACAGTTCTTAAAGATGATGCGTCTGGAATTTGTTCCATTCAGATGTTCAGGTGTGTCTGGAGTTTCTTCCTTCTGGTAGGTTCATGGTCTTGCTGACTTCAGGAGTGAAACCGCAGACCTTCGCAGTG
>NC_045438.1:47674736-47675154 GCF_002776525.5 Piliocolobus tephrosceles
TCATGGTCTTGCTGACTTCAGGAGTGAAACCGCAGACCTTCGCAGTGGGTGTTACAGCTCTTGAAGGTGGTGCGTCGGTGTTGTTCATTCTTCCTGCTGGGTTTGTGGTTTTGCTGACCTTTGTGGTGTTACAACTCATACAGGTAGTGAGGACCCAGGCCGGGCACAGTGGCTCACGCCTGTAATCCCAGCACTTTGGGAGGCCAAGGTGAGCAGATCACGAGGTCAGGAGAGTGAGACCATCCTAGCTAACATGGTGAAACCCCATCTCTACTAAAAATACAAAAAAAAAAAAAAATTAGTCAGGCATGGTGGTGCACACCTGTAGTCCAAGCTATTCAGGAGACTGAGGCAGGAGAATGGCATGAACCTGGGAGGCAGAGCTTGCAGTGAGCCAAGATCACACCACTGCACTCCA
>NC_045438.1:47675254-47736979 GCF_002776525.5 Piliocolobus tephrosceles
AGCTAACATGGTGAAACCCCATCTCTACTAAAAATACAAAAAAAAAAAAAAAAAAATTAGCCAGGCATGGTGGTACACACCTGTAGTCCCAGCTATTCAGGAGACTGAGGCAGGAGGATGGCATGAACCTGGGGAGGCAGAGCTTGCAGTGAACCAAGATCACACCACTGCACTCCAGCCTGGGTGACAGAGCGAGACTCTGTCTCTCAAAAAAAAAAGAAAAAGTGCAGACCCAAAGAATGAGCAGCAGTAAGATTTATCACAAAAGAGTAAAACAACAAAGCTTCCACAGGGTGGAACGGGACGCAAGCAGCTTGTGGCTGTTGACACCTGGGGCCTACTTTTATTCCCTTATTTGGCCCCACCCACATCCTGCTGATTGGTCCATTGTACAGAGAGCTGATTGGTCCGTTTTACAGAGTGCTGATTGGTCCGTTTTTACAGCATGCTGATTGGTACATTTACAAACCTTTAGCCAGACACAGAGCGCGGACTGGTGCATTTACAATCCTTTAGCTAGACAGAAAAGATCTCCAAGTCCCCTACCCCATTAGCTAGACACAGAGGGCTGATTGGTGCCTTTACAATTCTTCAGCTAGACAGAAGAGTTCTCCAAGTTCCCACCAGACCCAGAAGCCCAGCCAGCTTCATCTGTCACCAGGTTCAAGCGATTCTACTGCCTAAGCCTCCTGAGTAGCTGGAATGGCAGGCATGCGCCACCATGCCCAGCCAATTTTTGTAGTTTTAGTAGAGACGAGGTTTCACCATGTTGGCCAGGCTGATCTCGAACTCCTGACCTCAGGTGATCTGCCTGCCTCGGCCTCCCAAAGTGCTGGGATAGCCACTGTGCCTGGCCTAAAACTTCTTGATGAACTCCTGCTCAAAATCTTGCCTCGGTCTATCTGTTTTATGCCCCTCAGATGAATTATTTCCTCTGAAGAGGCAAGAACCGAGCTGCTACAGAACCATACAGACTCACCACTACTAACAACAGGATCTAGGTATGTCTGCCTTAGCAATCTGAGCCCTCACTGTTATGTCATGACATAAGAAATAGAAATACAAAAGAGTGAGCATCAGTAGCACATATTTGAATGAACAAAAAACAAATACTGAAGTAGGTAGCACATTGATACCAATATTGTCACCAGGTGGGTACCTCTCCTCTATGTCTCAATTGCAGTGAGACACCTCTTTAAGGAAACCACTAGACTGGTAAACTATGATAGTGTTCTCATGGAACTTCCCCCTCAATTTCCTGAATTTAACAAACCCTCTCATCACGAATAAGCAGAACACTTCTAGCTTAAGAGGCAGCTACTGCCTAGGAATTTATGTATCAATGATATGCACATTTTAGGCAAACTACAGATTACTAAATTTGGGTGCTCTTGTAGGTCACTGGACACATCCTATAGTAAATTAGAAAAAACAGACTTTCTGACTGAAAAGTAAATATGAATCATTAGAAATAACACAGGGCAGAGAATGTGACTCATCAACAGATGTAACCCACAGTGTCACTAAAATCTTTATGGTGTTGCCTTTACCCTCACAAATCTATTGGCCGTAATGAAAAATGTTTTTGGTTGACTGATAGTCTCAAACTACCTTGTTTTCACTTCCTTCTCAAAAGTGCAGTCATATCCAACTGCTAAAAAGTGATGTGAAGCAAAGAAAAAGTCTGGTATCACTTTTCTTTTTCTTCCTATAGTCTTGAAATGAAAGAATCATTGCTTATTTTATCTCAACAAAAATCGAAAGAGGCATGGCACTCCACGCTGAAGGGTGAATAGTGACTATCTTGTATGCAAATGTGAAAACTCCCATTTACTTTAATTATGAAGCCACACCTTGAGGTTACACTGTCATTACAGTTATGAGGAAACCAAGGAAGGGAAGTTGTACTGGGGGCCTGTTGAACAAGGAGATTAAGTCTTGGTAGAAACATTTGGGTCATGCTGACCTGGATGAAATTTAGTGGGAGTAGTCAGAAGTTTTGAATGAGTAACAAGGGATTGAATGATTTCAGGGTCCTGCCTCCTCCACCCTCCACATTTTCCAACCCTAAGAGTTTTATCCTTGGAGGCCCATGCTCTGGGACCAAGTACCGTGGTGATGAGTATGTGCCCAGTGGGAGAGTGTTGCCACAGGGAGTGAAATGAGACAGAGTAATTATCCTCAGGAGAACAAAAACATGCCGTTGACATTGGGTTTGTCTTTCCTTTCGGGGATTCTGCTTCCCTACCACTAAATTGCCATCCTATTGGTTGCCAAAACCAAGTTGAATCGTGTTTGTATTCCCCACAACATCCAGCAAAATACCTGTCACATAGTAGACCTGCAGCTAATGTTTGTGGCATGAAATACTAATGCTCACCCTGCTGGCAGGTAAACAAACAAACAAACAAAAAGATTCAGACTTTTGATCCTCTGTCTTGGAAATTGCACTGACACTGTTCCTTCCGTCCCTCCCTTGCTCTATAGACTTTAGTCATTTTGTGTCCCCAACATTATGATTATTTTTTCTCTGGATTTATTTATGGGTCAGGAATAGATTGGAACTAAAATGCCAAAGTGTAAGTAGTTACATGCTTGTCTTTCCTTTATAAAGAATATTCTTTCTTTGTGCTTCTGGCCTATTCACCAGTTTTTCCCTTCCTGATTAGCTAAGGCTATTAGCTGAGTGTCAGAGAGAAGGGAGTAGATAGTGCTATATAAGAAAATATATAGAACAGAAAAGTCTAGGAGGTGAGACGGGGGGTTATTTGGAGAGAGCAAGTAAGCCATCCAGCAAAGGCTGGGCTTTCTAAGGAGAGAGGGATGGCGGGTATTTGAAAAACTGCCTTGAACTGGGGTAGAACCGGGTGGGGAAGCTGATAAAAGGGTGAAGAGAATTCAGAGGATGTTTATGCTAAGTGTTTTATCTTCCTTCAAAAGTGGCCTTAACAAATAAACAGTATCTTAATCGTTCTCCAAGGCTTTGGAGCTAGGGGTGTGTGTGTGTGTGTGTGTGTGTGTGTGTGTTTGCATGAAAGAGAGAGAGATTATGCTGAGAATTAAAAGGCCCAGTTTTATTTGGGGTATAGTCCATATTTTTTATATTCATTTTACTAACATTTTGGTTTACTAACATGTTACTAGGCAATTTAATGGAGATTTTGCATTAAAAAATTGCATTCCTAAAGGAACTTAGTTTGTGCCATTGGCCATAGAATCAGTAACAGTGTGATGGCTACTAGAGGTGGAATTGGGACTAGGAAAGTGTGAAAATAGAATAACAGAATGCCATACAAAAGAGCAGCTGATCCGGAGGTCTAAAGGTAGTTAGGAGGCCAGAAATTCACCCCCAAATGGAAGCTGTTTGACCTGGGCTAGGGGAAGCAGGTACTCCAGTTTTAGGTCTGCAGGCACATTGTCTTTGGACAAAGTGTGTAGTGTTTCCTACAAACACATTTTAAAAAATCCATTCTGAGTTTAAAACTAGATACCTAGTCCTATTTTGAGGAACTCCATCCCATGGATTGAGACTTGCTTTCTTACCTTCTGCATAAAACCTCTAAGAGTTAATTAGCATCCTTTGCATGTTTTCATTGTTAGTATTAATATGATTCTCTTGGCTCTGATGGATCTTTAGAGACAGTGTTCCCACTCTGCTTATGTTAAAGTTTTTGTTTTGGTCCTTTTTGATTTCTTATATGGTAATCTTTAGGGTTGACCAGAAAGAAGAATTTGCATCTGTATGTTCCACAGTTCAGTGACTAAGAGGGGTGAAACAGCCCCAGAGCCTGCCATGGCAGGCTCTGTTACATCAGTCTCAGTTAACACTGTCTCACTGGGCTGCCCTGTCAGGCAACTCTCTGAGGGGAAAAAGCAGACAGTTTTCTGTTACTATGCTAGTATTTAGTTACTGACCTATTTTTCAGATGAAGAGTACTACTTTGCGTGCTGCGTAGTTTTTAATTAAAAAAAAAAAAAAAAAAAAAAAAAAAAAAAAAAAAGGTGGCCAGGCACTGTGGCTCATGCCTGTAATCCTAGCACCTTGGGAGGCCAAGCTGGGAGGATTGCTTGAAGTCAGGAGTTCAAGAGCAGCCTAGCCAATATGGTGAAATTCCATATCTACTAAAAATAAAAAAATTAGCTGGGTGTCATGGCAGGCGCCTGTAATCCCAGCTTCTCGGGAGACTGAGACAGGAGAATCGCTTCAACGCGGGAGGCAGAGGTTGCAGTGAGCCGAGATCGGGCCACTGCACTCTAGCCTGGGCGACACAGCCCTCAAAATCACACTTGGTATGCTTGACCTGCCCTTTAAGAATACTTTTTAGAAGTAATATGATATATGATTATTTGCTGTCTCTATTTATATATATATACATGTGAATCCAGGGGTGGAATGCGTGATGCAGTGGAAAGAGACAGTGAAGGTGAGGATGGAACAAAATATTAACTTATACTGCTGTTTCAAGCTTATTCCATTACCACAGTATATTAGCTGTGAGTAATTCCATAAGGAACAAGCTTTATTGCTAGCTCTTTAGTCCACAAGTCAAATTTTAATGAGTCATTTGAAAAGTGAATCCTTTGGGAAAAGGTTAGCAAACTGTTCACTGCATTTACAATAATATTCAAATTCTAAAATGTTAAAATAAAGAATAGTGGGAGCATTGTTTCTTACCTCAGATACTATTCTCATTTTAGAAATACCGTTCTCATTGTAGAAATAGCACTTGAAATATATGAGGATGTATCAAGCAATTCCTGCTTGCCCGATCAGGGTCTAGGTTTTTAGAATTTGATGTTATTTTTCACTCATATTATATATTAATGCCTACTATTTACATTTAACTGTACATTTGGTTCTATTAGTCTTGTTTTGCACTTCTGGAATTTTCTCTTCACTCGGACTTTCTGACCTTTGTCTAGACATTTTCATCTACAGTTTAATTATACCCTTACAAATAGTGTTAAACATTCAATTACAGAGGTAATCTCTTTTATAGTGAAGGCTTACTAACATCTGCCTGAACTGTTTTTATAGAAAGGCCAAAGCTTATAAAAGATCACAATGGGCCACACTGTGATCACACCTGTAATCCCAGCACTTTGGGAGGCCAAGCTGGGCAGATCACTTCCGGTAAGGAGTTCAAGACCAGCCTGGCCAACGTGGTGAAACCCCATCTCTACTAAAAATACAAAAATTAGCCAGGTGTGGTGGCGCATGCCTATAGTCCCAGCTACTCGGGAGTCTGAGGCATGAGAATGACTTGCACTTGGGAGGTGGAGGTTGTAGTGAGCCAAGATCACAAAGCACCACTGCACTCCATCCTGGGCAACAGAGCAAGATGCGAGACTTGGCATCAAAAACATAAAAAAAGTTCAAGACCAGCCTGACTAACATGGAGAAACCCCGTCTCTACTATAAACACAACAAAATTAGTCAGGCGTGGTGGCACATGCCTGTAATCCCAGCTACTTGGGAGGCTGAGGCAGGAGAATTGCTTGAACCCAGGAGGCGGAGGTTGGGGTGAGCCGAGATCGCACCATTGCACTCCAGCCTGGGCAACAAGAGTGAAACTCCGTCTCAAAAAAAAAAATAAAAATAAAAATCATAATATAGTGGATTCTGCTTGTTCCCAGATGAGTCTTGTACATTTACCTAATGATATTTGTTGAATCCACTAAGGAACAAATGGTAACTAGAAATTACTCGGGAGTCATAATTTTGGAAATGAAATTGCAATACCACACTTTGAAGTACTCAGGGCAAAACTCGAGGTATCATATTTGCCTCTCCTGTCTCTGATACCCCCATACCATCAGCAAATCCTTTTGGCCCTATCCTTAAAATATAATCCTGAATCCAACCCCCTGTGCACTACAACCACTTTTAACCATTCTGGTCCAAGCCACCAACCCCTTACTCGATTATTGCAGCCATCTCTTCATTGTAGGAAGAACTGACAGTAGAAGGTAAAAATGGCAAGTGAAAGATGGCTACAATGATCTCTACTTTCTTTTATAATTAGATGCAAGTTGTATCTAAACTGCTATCAGAATATTTGATTGCAAAAACCAGAAATATAATCAAGCTAATTAACACAAACAAGGAAAGACTGTCTTAAGGTTCCGTAAAGAATAAGACCCAGGAACCAGAAAGTCAGAAATCAAGATTCTACTCTCCACCTCCTTGGGTCACTGGTGGTCAGTCTCTGTCATCTCTGTGTCTTCTTCATCCTCCCAAGTTCTGTCTAAGAATGTGTACACTCAGCTGTGTTATGCAGGAAATAAAACACACTACCCAGCCCTAGGACAACATGGCTTCCTTCTCGTTCAGATTAATTTGTAATTTTGTAATCCAATTCTAAATTCCCAGAAGATGATCTCTTGGCTTGCCTTATTTCAGATTTCTGCCTCAGATCCTAGCGGTTTGAACCAGGAAACAGGGGGACCTGATTAAAACAGGGTTGCCCAGGCCCATCATTTAGCAGGGGCTAGGGAACCCATTCAGAAAAGGTGGCTTGAACTAGACAAACCAATTAATTAACATCTCTGCTGCAATTTCCAAATAATTTAAATTCAATATTCTGTTAAACTATGTAGTGAATTAATTATTGTCATGCACACATCCTTCGGGACTCAATAAACGGAAATTAAGTCAATAAAAATGCATGCTAGCAAGTGAGGTAGATTTATTCTACTTTCCAGAAAGCTTTTGCCATTAAATAATTTCTCAGTAAAATGTTTATTTTCAGCTTGTGCCTTCTCCATCTAAATCAGCATCCAGCTTACCTTTGAGATCTGTACCAGGGCCTGCATTAGTCTGCTAACCTTTAAACTGGATAATGAGGACTGACAAATTCAGAAATGTTATGAATTCTTGGTCTTTAGTCTTCTGCACCTGTCAATTTCATATGCTAACATTCTTTTAGTGTATGTGTGGTTTCATTTTCTTAAAAAGTTGTCTTTTTATTTTCATTGTGTTGGCAGAATATTGTTTAGTGCCACCTTGACTCAACTAAATGTAAGATATATATTTATAATTTGTCAGTGGTATACTGTTACATCATCACATTGTGGTCCATTCTTCAACAAACAGGTAAGAAATAATTTCATTCAGGAGAATGTCACCTAAAGGCAGAAGCTGTTTAACTGCTTGAAATCAACATACTTACTCATTCATTCAAATAAAACAAATAAACACAACTTTTCTGAAAAATTATGATGGGTAAAATTCTCCGTTTTGTGCTCAACTTAAAAATGAGTAATATAGATTATTTATTTTTAATTTATTAAATTCTAAACTTAAAATGTTTAATTAATTTCAAGTAAAATTCTTAAAATTTCAGTTCTAATTTGAAAAACGAATTGATTCATTCTAACTGCTTATAAGAATTACCGTGAGTTTGAGGATTGATTATTTTATCTTTGCTATAATAAAGGTCGTTATTTTGGGCCATTGTTGGTTTTGGCCATATGGATTTCTGGGTAAGTCCCAGTGTCCCTGAGCATAGAGAGGATGGATTGCAAGTTCGCAAAGGTAAGCTATATTCATCTTAAATTCCAGGTATCTACTAAGAACTGAAATTTTAAGAATGTCAGAATGAGTTCATAAGTTGATGGAAAAGATAGGAGTATAGAAATAAAAACAAAAATTCTAGAATCAGAAGTAGGAAACTGGCTTAAATTGGTGACTTTTTGAGGTCTCCTTTACCTCAAGGACCCTGATAGTAGAACAGGAAACTGACATTTTTGAGTGTCTACAGAGTACTAAGCAATGTAGTACAAACTTTTCATATTCTTTCTTTTCCCCCTCCAATTCATTCTCATAAATTTCTCAGAAGAAGGTGGTGTTAATCTCATTTTAAATCTGAGGAATCTGATCCCTAGAAAAATTTAAAAATTTGCCCAAGATTACACATATTACCATGGCCTGGACTGAAGTTCATGGCTGGCTAACAACAAAGCCTATATTTTCCCACTACACCACGAGGTCTCTCAACAAGAAGTTGTCTTGTTTTCCCAGAAAGTTTTATAATCCAATGATGAAAAATTATCCAATAGATTTTAGATCTAGGTAAGTAAAAAGGCAGATTGTACAATTCTATGGGGTTTTCATCTGTCTGTTTTGCAATTTTCCCCTGTGGAGTCACATGTATTTTTAAAATGCTCTTAAGGTAATTCTGAGGCTCTCCTCCCCATCGTCTTCCAATGGTCTTTGCCTTCTGTTTGCTTGGTCTGCTCCTCCTTATCTGACATGATCTATAGTGGGAGTCACTATGTCCAAGCCTTCCTGGTCAGTTAAGTGGCCCTCTGCCGTCCTCCTTCATTATTCCATCATTGAACTCATCACATCGTTTTACAATTACTATTTATGTTAAAAGTCGTCTCCTTAGACTGTGGTGAGCTTGCTGAAAGCAAGAATTGCATTCTCGTGTCTTTAGTACCTTGCACACCGCCTGACAACAAAATGTTAAGACAAAAAATTCAGAGTCACTTGGAAATAGTTTAAGAATGTTCTCAAATTTGCTTTATTGGCCGTTGCACCCAGTGAATCAATAAATATTAAACGACAAATCAAAATTTTGTACGTTCCAAATGTAAGACGTTGTCCTGGGATGCGGAAGCTGCAGAGTGGACTACATTTCCCGAAATCCCTGGGTCCAGTCGTAGTTGGTTCGCTGCTTTTGAATGCTGGTCACCTCAACCAATAGGGTGGCGAAAATTTCCCTACAGGAGAGGGAGCCGGCCAATCACAAAGAAGAGGGCGGGTACTTCTGACTGGTTTGGAACTTAAAAAAACCCTTTTGTAGCGCTTCCGTGGCTTTTCCGCATATCAGAGCGCTCAAGGAGTCATTTGCCAGGAATTTATACCCCTCTCCCCGAATTAGGATTAGTCTCCCTGCACTTCCCTCCTTCCTTACGTCTTTCCCATTTCCACATCCTTCTAATGAACTACCTGTGCTTCCGTCCACCTATCCGGTTGAACGCACTCTCCGGGAGGTTTCCCCAGCCCAATCTCTGTCATTGCCAACTTGAGCCAGGCATTTGTCTCCAAGCATCCACGCGAGATGGGCAGTGCGGCCGCGGAAAGATCTGAGCAAAAAACTTCATCCTATCCCCCTTTCCCTGTTCAACAGTGAAGCTCCCAGGAGATTACTGAGTGGCTAATCAACGTCAGGGCGGATTGAAGGTTCTGAACAAGAGTGGCAGCGCGGCGTTTCCTGCCACCCGCGCTCCTCCCCGGCGAGCGGCTGGGTGCGGGGTAGTGTCATCGGCCGGGGCTGACACCGGCACTGGAGCCGTTCCCCGCTGGCAGCCTCTTCCATCCCAGCAGGTACCTGTTAAGGCCAGACACGTTCCACCAACAGTCGCAGCTGCAGGAAAGAACCCGTTTTTTCCCCTCTAGATTTCTCTCCTTTCCTAGTACCTAAGTCCATCATCCTCCTGCCACTGACATAATCGTTGTCTAGACGTTCATTTTCAAAACTCAAATCCAATCAAACAAAAACAAAGCCCGTCAAAGCAAGAACAATAATACTGCAGCTAGCGGCCGGGAGCGTGCACCCCATTAACGGGGAGAAAGCATCAACCCCTGCTGTAACGACTGAATTGGAAAGAAAGGTTTCTTGCTGCTAGTTAGTCGTCAACATTTTTACTATGCCAGCTGCAAGTGAAGCAGCTGCATACTCTGGCAACTTGACTGGGGTGGGAGAAATTTAGCCAGCGTCTGGGATTTTCGCAGATAATTTAAGCCCCAGCTTCGCTCCCGCTGGGGGCTCGGGGCCTGCGGGGCCAGGGTGGGGGGGAACTGGGCTGCGGCGCGCATGCGCAGGTCCTGCAGCCCGGCTCTGGGGAGGCCCTGCTGCCGCCACCGCCGTGGCCCGCGCGGTAACCGCGGCTGCAGCTGCTGCTCTGGGCGGGCGTTGGTGTCGTGTGTTCAGGCGCCCTGTCAGGCGAGGGGGAGCAGCTGGGCGGGGAGAGCCGACTGCCGCGGCGGCGCCTGAGGAACGCAGCCGGGCTCGGGAGCGGCGAGGGCGGGCCGGTCCAGCGGCGGAGGAGCGAGGCGGAGCGAGGCAGGCGGCGCGGGGACCCACCCCAGGCGCCTAGTGTGCGAGGCCGGGCGGGCAGCGGCTGGGTGGCCGAGCGGCGGCCGCGGACAGAGAGCCGGCGACCCCCGGGAGGAGGAGAAGGAGCCGGAGGACGCCCGAAGGACTGCGGGGCCGGGGCGGGCGAGCAGCGGCGCGGCCGCGGGCCATGGACGCGGCGGCGACGGTGGCGGCGGCGGGGGCGAGCCGGGGCGGCGGCGCGGCGCAGAGTCCGCCCGCGGCCAGGTGAGGCTGGGCTGAGCGGGCTCGGGCGCCGCCGCCACTGCTGCTGCTGCCTGGCCGCGGAGCGAGGCGGCGGCGGCGGCGGCTGAAGCGGCGCCGCAGCAGCCGCGCCAAGCAGCGGCGGCCTCGGAGGAAGAGGGGTCGCCGCCCGGGGTTCTTGTGGCCGCCTCTCGTCGTCGCAGTATTTCCTGTTCGGATTATCTTTTGCTTTCCCCCAGCTGCCTCCTTGCCCTCACACTCCCACTCCTCCGTTTCCGCGGTCGAAACTGCCCTCGGCCCCGGGTAGTCTGCCCCGTCCGGGGACCCCCGTGCCTCCCCTCCTGGGCTGCGGGGGAGCCCCTCCGAGACCATGAGGAAATTCAACATCAGGAAGGTGCTGGACGGCCTGACCGCCAGCTCGTCCTCGGCGTCGCAGCAGCAGCAGCAGCAGCAGCATCCGCCTGGGAACCGGGAGCCAGAGATCCAGGAAACGCTCCAGTCCGAGCACTTTCAGCTCTGCAAGGTGAACGGAGCGCGCAGCCCCGCGACGCCGTCATTGAAAAATTGGGGTTGTTTTAAGGGGGCTGCTCGGGCTTTACATGGGAATGCAAGGGAAGAGAACGCCAATAATAATAATAACTCTAATAAAAGGCTCGCTCCTCCCCTGGCGAACCTTTCTTCGGTGGGTTATTTTGGAGATTGATACCTTTACTCCTTCTCGTTGATTTTTCTCTCTTCCCTTTGCACATGCAGCAGTCAGTTCAAGGTTGCTTCAAACTATTATCCGACCCTTAATTTGTATTCTGACACCACCAGTAATAACCTGGAAGCTTTTATATTCAAGCGTTTTAATATGATTCACCAACTTCGAAGTTTCCTTTGGAAATGGTGTCTAATGAATGTTGTTTATCAAAAAGCCAAACCTGTTCTACCACACCTTTGCTCATCACTTTTCCCTTAAAATGTGGTGAGTGGCTTACGATATGAAATCGTAGGGTTCTTTTTATCATTGTTTTGTTAAAAAGTTAGTACTGAGATTTTTGCCTGTTAGTGGCACGATGATTACCATAGCGTTCTGTAATTCAGAAAGAATGATGCAGCGAATTAATTCACCAGCTGCTTAATAAGAAACACAAACTTGTCTCGGTATTAATACCTGCCTTTCTCATAAATAGTCATGTATTTGTATGTCAGAGTTTCTTAAAAGTGTGTGTGTGTGTGTGTGTGTGTATGTATATATGTCTAATGCCCTAAAATGATTATGGCCTTAATAGTAAATTGCAAAAATATATGTTGTACTCATCTACTTTCTGTTACAAGTGTAAAATGTTGGGATAGAGGTTTGATTATTGCTCTACTGAATGCTTGACTAAAGTAATTATATGACAGCTTTTCCTTAGAAGTACTTGCGTTAGCATCCAAATAAAATAATGATGAAATGAATACTGCCAAAATAAAGTATGAATTGCATTTAATGGGTTTACAGAATTTTGTACTATTGCAAACTTTAGTCATTGGGTGTCGGATGTAATAGTATGGAATATTAATAAAATATTTTCTTCTATGGAATACCAGTATGGAAAAGCGAAATTAAAGTATATTGCTGGACTAGGTTTTTGTTTCAGGTTCTATGTGAATGACTTTGTGAGTGTAGGTTTCACTTATTTTTTTTAAAAGCAGTAAGTGCATGTGTATGTGTTTTGCATCAGTGGTAGTGGTTCTACATTCTAACGCCTCTGTTGACTTTTCTATTTTTAAATTTCGCTTGCTGCCTTGGTTGCTGTGATGTCACTTGCCCATCCCTAGACTGTTCGCCATGGATTTCCCTATCAACCCTCAGCCCTGGCCTTTGATCCTGTACAGAAGATCCTGGCAGTAGGAACTCAGACTGGTGCTTTAAGGCTGTATCCTTTTTTTAATTTTATTTTTTAACTTCTACTTTGTTCTCCCCAGTCCTCCTGAGGATTAGTACCAAAGAAAATTTTTATTTTCCTGTTGGTGTGATCAGATATATACTATGAGAAATCATGTGTTGGCTTTTCCCTTGATTATAATTCAGCTCATATACTGCTGTGATGTTTCTCAGCTCTTCGTTTATAGTAGCTAAACATATATCCAAAGAGAGGTCTGAAGTTTTGTTATAGTAACTATTTTATTTGTAAGGAGATAGAAGTTTATAAGGAAAAATATATCTGCTTATATTGTTGGTCTGATGAATGGGGTATGTTAAGGATGAGATTTAAAGACAATTTAAAAAATATTATGCATGGTGGATATTGAACTTATTCCCTATTCTAATAAATTAGAGATTGGATTTGAATCTGAATTTGGTTGTTTTTGATATGTCCATGTAGAAAAATAATTAGCAGAAGATAAATGCAGCAAATTAATTTTCTATAAAGTTATAAATGGTTAATACTTCTACCATTTTTAAGAGCATTTTCTTGAAAAATGCATAGGGTTAAATTTATTCTCTCGATATAGTTTTTCTCTCGTAGTCTACATTTGTTATGTATTTGTAAAAACTGTTAGGTTACTATACATTAAACTACTAGTATAGAAAGAATTTTCCTGGTTATGTATGAACTATATTAGTTTTATCAAGCATTTTTTTCAAATACTTCAAAAGATTTTTTCAAGATAATGTTTTAGTGAGAACAGTACAGACTACTCACTTTCTATTTTTATATTGAAATGTGTTTTACTGTGACTTTGAAACATACTTAACGGAAATATATTCTTATTTTTAAACTTAATAAAATTTGGATTCATCCATCTGTAGGATATCTACTTCCTACATATTAATGACTAATGTGTTGGTGATAAATAGAAAAAAAAATCACTAGATGATCTCAATAGACATTATTATTGTCAAAAAAATAAATAAATAAATAAAAAGGAAGAAAAGAAAGAAAATAAATATGGGATAAGGGAGGAGCTTCACTCCTTTACATTTTAGATTTTTCTGGTTCCTGAGAAGGAGCGAGGGAATCTGCATTTGAGTTAAACATGTGCCAGGCATTTTACTTACATTTTAAAGTCATTATTTCAACGAAGTACTATGTGATATATATATATATAAAGATAATGCCTCAAGTTTTATTTGTGATTTAATGTGCTGTCTTCAAAATGCTAATAGAAGTTTTAGGATGGACTATTGAACTGTGTTACTAAGTGAAATCTACTATACATAGTAAATACTATGCAGTCATACCTATATAAGTGATAAAATCTGACCAGGCTAGATCTGAATCTGTTAATTTCTGAGACAGTATGTCTCAAGTGCTCTTGCCCAAATATCTAGATGGTTATGACCAGAATATTTTTTGGCTTCAATTGTTTAGGTATATTTATTCCTGAACTCAGTGATCAAGACCATCCAGTTTAGGGTTGTTGTGTGAAGATGGGAATGAAGTTATTTTGTCAGTGTGGGTCCTGAGTGTTCAGCAAAACTCTATAGTAGACAAGACTAGTATAGCGTTGGATCTAGATGCATTCTTTGGAACTGAAAGCAGTTTCTTTTTTTTCCCAGCAAAAGAATTGCATAACTGGACTAGAAGAAGGAAAGTGAAGTTGAATTAAATAAGCTATTTTTCCATTATTTTGCTTTTCTTTAAAATGAGTTTAGGTTTTACTGTTTTCCCAGTGTGGTCTCGACATTCTTTTGGTAAATAACTTTTTTTCCTTGTAACAGCCAAACTAGCCCTTTTATAATTTAGTATAATTATAAGTGAGTACCACCAGCAGGGCTGATTTTATAAAACCAGATTCTTAGACAACACTTTTACCCTAATGCTTTTGAGTAATTGATATGGCACAAAAGGTGTAAATTGTTAGGCCTAGTGCTAATTGCCAATTAAAATCAAGGATCAGGTGGCCAAAATTATCACTTGTATATGACTTTTGGTATACTTTTTATAGTTAAATATGTGAATAAAAGTGAACCTGTAATCATAGTTTGCAATTATACTCTAAAATTTTTTTAGAACCTCCTTACTAAGAAGGAAGTCTGGAAGACTGTTTACCAAATTACTTTCTACTTTGCCTTTTTATGAGATTTCTGTGAACATTCCAGAGTGATAAATTGGCTTGCTTGCCAGTAATACCACCTAGTCATTCCTTCTGTTGAGTTTAAGTAGCAGATGAGCTTATGAGCTTTATTTATTATGGTTCTGATTTATAGAAAATGACTAAGCCCTTTTTATTTTATCTCATTTTCCATATATGTGCTTTAAGATATATGTTAGTATCTTTTTCTTTGTTATTTTTGAAACTAGACACCTAAATTCCAAATCTCCACATTGGTTTAACATGCAGATTTACTACAAATGTGTATATATTAACTTGGAGCTTTCGTAGATTTTCCTATTGTAATTGGTTTCTTTTGATACTTTATTCTCTTCTTATGTTAGACTCTTGTAGTCTGTAACACAGTTATCCTAAAAAGTTATCACATTTTAGAGCAGAAAATGGACTTCTAGATAAAGTATTTTCTTTGCAGATTGAAAAGTAAGCGATGTTTTCAGAAGTAAGATTAGGCTATTACAATTTCAAATGTATATGTAGTTTAACTGATGAATGTCTTCCTAAATGTCAGAAGACTTTACTAAATTGATTTATTTACTCTGGTTTAAAACCAAAAAACCAGACAAGAAAGATATATCTGATAGCTAATGTTTGTAGATAAGGATTAATGAAAAATCTGAATTCTTTAATAAGATTAACAAATAATGAGGCAAAATAAATTAAATGTATTTGCTACATTAATGTATAGCAAATGACAGATGATATAAATATGCTGAATGCTAAACCTTCTTGACTTCTGGAGAGAATATGAGATTGAAGAATGAAGGTATTTTTAATAATGCTATTGTCTTTATCTAGACTTCTGATTTACTAAAATTTCAAATTGCTTCATACTATAATGTAATCATAGGTTACCCTGATATTATTTTTAAAATAAATTTTTTTCTAAACACAGTGAGGTCATTTTATATGTGAATATTTCAAAGACTGAGCAGAAAAATGGAATTTCAGGTTTACTGAACTTGTGTAAAAATTTGAGGTTTAAAAATGAATTGTCAAATTATTATCGAAGAACCTCATTCATTGTCTTCTTGACTGGTGGAAAATACAGTGATATAGACAATCTTTGTTTTGACGAGGCATGGATTGTCTTTTATAATGCTTGCTGGAGACAGGTTTACAAAATGATTTTTTTACCTTACAGTTGATTTAGCAAGCACTTGAGTGTCAGACAACATTAGATTATGAATTGTGGCCTGAATTCTGGTTCCTCTCTTTCCACTAAAAAATTACATATCCTTGAATTAGTTTTTTTTTCCTTACTATAAAAATGAAGGTGCAGTATTAAATGATTTCTTCAAGGAAAAAATTTATGATTTCAAGTAGCTATGTATTCTTCCAGAGGAGTAATACAAAAGAAATGAAAATGTGGTCCTTCTCTTCAAAAAGTTTCCAGTTCTAACCAAAGGACTGAAACTAAATAAGCAGTCGAAATTAGAGAATTATTTGGGGCTCTACTGACATTACACAAAGTCAGGTTACATGTAAATTTGTTGCATTTGATGAACATTTCTATACATGGGTAAATAAGGATTCAGAATGACAGAGAGGAAGGAGTGGCAAAATTATTCTAGGCAAGGAAAACAGTATGGGCAAAAGCATGGAAAAGGGAATTATGCTAGTTTGGAGGAGTACTAAAGAGGCTGGTTGGAATAAATGAGTTAGCAGGAGAAATAAGGAGGCTGTTGAGGGTCTTGAATATTAACCTGAGGTATCTGCGTGATGTTCAGTTAGGAATTATAGTTATGTAATAGGAGATGCTGACAGGAAGAAAGTGTGATTTTTTAGCATGATTAGTGGTGTAGTGGTATCATAGATGAAAAGAATGGACCAAGTGAACCTCACAGAAAACTATTAATCCATGTAGGCAGGTAAAGTGGATCCAAAACGGGTGGCAGAATGGGAATTGGAGAAAGGCTCGACTTATTTGTATAAAATCTTAGGGAGTAACTAAAGATGATAAGGTTTTGCAAGTAAAGTAATGAGGCAATTATAAGCGAAGTGAAAAACTTGGCAAAGAAGTGGCAGAGAAATGTTGAGTTTGAAATTATGTTATCTTTAACTTTTATTGTGTTATCATTTTGAGAGAGGAGCCTAGACTTCTTATTTTAATGTGAGTATTTGATATACTTTTACTGTTTGGTTTTGGTTTTTTTGGCTGGTCCTTGGTGATTTCCAGGATTTTGTTATTGAATTTATGTTTAAAGTCATTAGTAGCTGTTTGGCATTGTCCATTTATTTTCTGTCAGTGTTTCTCAAAGTGGTAGCTTTTTGGGCAGGATAATTCTGTAGGTTTGTCCAGTGCGTTGCAGGAGATTTAATATCCTTGTCTCCCACCTACTAAATGCCCATGTTGCCTCCCCTGTCAATGTGGCAACCCAGACCCTCCAAAACACTTCCAGGTGCCCCGGTTGGGCATTTAGCCCAAGTTCTTCACCAGTTGAATAAGAATAATAATGCTACCTAGCTTGTGAGGTGATTGTCACAGTTAACTCTACTAAAATGCGTGTGTGTAGCTTTTCCGATCATGAAGGGATATTTTGGTGGATACATGATTATTACATTATTATTAAAATGAGAGTTTTTCTGTGGCTTTAATTTTCAGGTCCGTCATTTCTCTCAGTGAATACTGAGTGGCAACTGTGTGGGAAGGCCTCCATTTCATTTATTTTTGTAGCTAATTCAAACTTTGAGGAAAAAACATTGAAAAGCACTGTTCTTTTCTTTGAATTTGTTTTTAAAATAGTTGTATTCGGCCGGGCATGGTGGCTCACGCCTGTAATCCCAGCACTTTGGGAGGCCAAGGCAGGTGGGTCACGAGGTCAGGAGTTTGAGAACAGCCTGACCAACATGGTGAAACTCCATCTCTACTAAAAACAGAAAAATTACCCTGGCATGGTGGTGTGCGCCTATAATCCCAGCTGCTCAGGAGGCTGAGGCAGGAGAATCGCTTGAATCTGGGAGGCAGAGGTTGCAGTGAGCCAAGATTGTGCCAATGCACTGCAGCCTGGGCGACACAGCAAGACTCCATCTCAAAAAAAAAAGGTTACGTTCTTCTCAACCACAAGTTTTCAAAATTGCTACTTAGATTAATGTGTGTGAAAGTTTCTCACATATAGTAAATGCTAAATTGATTAATGACTTTCTGTACTGTACTTAAAAGATAGCATTAGAATATTTTGACTTGCTACTTAATTTTATTCTATAAAACATAAATATATGAAAAAATTTGGAAATGATTTTCGTTTGAAATAGGCTAAAAGTAAAATAATTAGTTTAGAATTTAGCCAGTGTTTTTTCTTGTTTGTTTGTTTATTTGTTGTTTTTTTTTTGAGTCGGGGTCTCACTCTGTTACCCTGGCGTGCAGTAGCAGGATTATAGCTCACTTCAACCTCCACCTTCTGGGCTTAAGCAGTCCTCCCACCTTGACCTACCAAGTATTTGGGACCAGAGGTGTGTGCCACCACTATTTTGTTTTATTTTTGGCGGAGACAGAGTTTCACTGTATTGTCCAGGGTGGTCTTGAACTCCTGAGCTCAACTTGCCAAAGTGCTTGGATTACAGGCATGAGCCACCACGCCAGATTTTTATCCACTCTTCTCCCTCCCCATCATTTTTGTTCATAGCCACTTTCCTCCTCCTCCATCCTTTTTGTTCATGGAAGAGTTTTGGTCATTTGGAATTGTAGTTGTGCGGGAGAAACAAGGAGCTTGAAATACTCAGCTCATATCTCAACTTTTAGCTCCTCATTCAAGAGGACATTGCATAAAAGGAAGAATGAGTGCTGTATCAGCTGTAAGTTGTGATTCTTAGCATGGACTACTGCAGCAGGAGGAATAGGCACATTTATTTCAGAACAACCAGAAATGGAATCTGCTTGGAAACAGTTTATTTTGCAATGGATTTCTTGTGGAGGGAAACAAATGTGATAAAAGCCATGGAATTGAAAAGAATAGGTTAACTATTGGAGAATCAAGTCCGTGTTTTGTAAGCCTTTCTGCTTTAAGTAAGATGAGTTTTTTTCTCTTTTGGATATTCTCTTTGTTTTCTGTTTGGTTTTCAGTATGATTCATTTGAAATTACAATTTCATTTTGCCATCCTAAAGGAAAAAGTAAAGGCACTTTGGAATAATTACCATTACCTTATTATTAGGAGATTCTTGTTCTAATAATCTTCAGACTTACTTTGTATAAGTGAACTAAAATCTCTGTGCTTCAGTTTCCTTTCTTATAAAATGAGGAAATTGGGATGTATTATTTCCAAGAATCCTTCCAACTTTTGGATCTTAGAATTTCTTTTTCTGTGGGGGATTTAGGAATTCTTTGGACTATGTTCCTGTAGAGGGATCTTCTGGTTGATTGTTCTGAGTTCCTGTTAAAGAGAATGAAGTATTAGACTCCATACCATTGTGGCTCCCTCAGCTTTGTGTCCATTGACTACATTCATAATCCAAGTCAGTAGAGGCACAAGTGTAAACCTTTGTTTACAGGATGGACCAGGAAAGAGCATGTGAATGAACTAATACAAATGTCTTTCTTGAAACAGTAGCTCACATTGAATACTAACATGATGGGTTGTAGCATTTTCTGTGTATAACAGATAAGGTTTCATTATGAAATAGGAAACCAGGACTTTTTTTTAATACTATTAACAAAATTTACCTTCTTTCTTGGTTGTTAAATGTCAGGATGTAAAATTAAAATAACTTAAGAATATTGAATTCCTGATCATATGATCTGATTAATCTTTAGAGATTTATCATAGAAACTATCTCCCTTGAATTGCTAGTATGTAATTTGAGTACTCAATTTGGTAATTGTATAGTATAATAACTTAGAGTAATACTTGCTGGGCATTTACATGTAAGTAACTGAACTATAGGCTTGAGTATCACTAAATAAAAGATAAGCTTAATTGTTGGATCAATTTGGCTTTACCTTTATACCTTTATGCCCTATACCAATTTGGCTTTACCTTTATTGCCTGGAAGAGGCAATCATTTACAGGAAGAATTTTTTTCTTCTTTTTTTTGAGATAGGGTTTCGCTCTGGAATACAGTGGCACAATCGCAGGTCGCTGTAGCCTAGACCTCCCAGGCTCAAATGATCTTCCTGCCTCAGCTTGCCAAATAGTTGGGACCCACAGATGTGAACCTCCTTACCTGGCTCACATAATTTTATGTGTGTGTGTGTGTGTGTGTGTGTGTGTGTGTGTGTGTGTGTATTTTTTTTCTTTTTCTTTTTTCTTTTTTGCAAAGATGGGGTCGTACTATGTTGCTGAGGCTGGTCTCCTGGGCTCAAGCTGGGATTAAAGATTATGAGCTACTGTGCCCAGCTACAAGAAGAAAATTAATAATTAGGATATCAGTAATATGGCAGTAATAATTAGTAATAATCAGAATGTGTATTTGTTTTCCATGTTTAAATGAGAGTTTCTTGAGCTGATTTGCTATATTAGCAACATCAGAAGGTATACTTGGTATTTTGGGATGGTAGATTAAGGAAACAGTTTTTTGGTTTGACCTAAACAGATGTTTATCTGTTTAAGAGTATAACAGATTGATACAGAGAAAAGGGCATTTCACTATTAATACCTTTTAGATTTGGATTTGAATTAAGATCGATTTTAAACATATTGTCATTCTACAAAAGTTCTTGGGAAGCAAAACAAAGTGATTACTGACTTGATTTTTATGAAATAAACTAAGAGTTAATAAAACTGTAATCATACAAAACTGCCAAAAGGTACTTGATACATGTCTCTTCCCTTAGTCATATGCAGCACACATTATTCTAAGGAGAAGTTATGGTGCTTTCTGATTTAATTACTCAGACTTCCTGTAGAGACATTCAGGTTTCTATACAATTATTTCGTACTTTAATTTGAACACATTTCTTCTGATCTTTATTAGCAGCCATAAAAATAAGGACTTTTTCATGATCTTCTATGTATCTGTATTATCATTTTTAAATAAGTATAATGCCATCATCTACTTTCAAATTTAGCAATTCTAGTTGGTTGGTTTAATCTCTTATTTTCCTCATATTTTAAATACATTTTGTACACCAGTTCTGTTTACCATGTAACTTATCTTTTTTCTTTTGGCCATGAGGGGAAGGTAAGCTGAGATGAAGGAGGTAGGGGTAAGAATTGTTGACACAGTTGGCTGCTTACAGTTAGTGTTCCTCAATGGCCATGTGTTTAGTGATTCCTTAAGTCTAGAAGTCTAGAATAAACTTTTCTCTGTTTAAATAATTCTTATGTTTAAAACCCACTGTCGTTGTCTTTGTGACATATGTTTTGCTTTGATTCCATCCCCACTTCTAACCTATTTAGCCATCTTTTTCTTAGATGAGCCTTTAAAATTTTGATTTCTATATTGCCATTTCTTTATAAGTAATATATAACATTAAATGTCTAAAAATAGACCTTTTGGAAATTATAGCTGTAATATGGAGTGGCATTTTCTTTTAAAATAACCTATGAAGAATGTTACAGGATATGACAAGATACAGTGCAGTCCAAAGTAATGCAAATCAGCAAAATCAACCAGTATCGTCTCTTTTATCAAGAGTCCAGAAATTAGATAGTAGGAGTGTATAAATTATAAAATCAAGATGAGGGAACATACAGATTCCTAAATGATCAACTTTATGCCTTTCAGTAAGGATCATAGAGTGGATGAGTATGTGCGTGTGCGCAGACATTTAAAGAAGATCTAAGTCTTTAGGAGTCAGCGAACATTTTCTATATAAGGCTAGATAGCAAATTATGGTAGGCTTTGTGGTCTCTGTGACAACTACTAAGCTCTGCTTATATGTAGCACAAATGCAACCAAAAACAATATCTGAAGAATAAGTGTGCATCAATAAAACTTTACTTATAAAATCAAGCAGTTGGCTGGATTTGGCCCATAGGCCAAAGTTTGCCAATCTCTGCCTTAGTTTATCAGCCTGGCTTGTTTTTAAAGGATATGCAGAGAAGAATGTTCAGTAAGAAATACATTTTTGTGTTTAAATTTCATTAATAGCACTTGCTGCTAGTTGAAATTTAACCTTTCGTCACAAATAAAAGAGTCTTAAAAATAATCAGTATTTTTTTTTTTTTTTTTTTTTTTTTTGAGACAAGATCTGGCTCTGTTGCCCAGGTAGAGTATAGTGGTGCTATCTTGGCTCACTACAACCTCTGCCTCCCAGGCTCAAGGGATCCTCCCACCTCAGTCCCCCAAGTAGCTGGGACTCCAGGCGCCCACCACCATGCCTGGCTAGTTTTTGTATTTTTTTGTAGAGACAGGGTTTTGTCATTTTGCCCAGACTGGTCTTGAACTCGTGAGCTCAAGCCATCCACCCACCTCAGCCTCATAGAGTACTTGCATTATAGACATGAGCCACTGCGCCTAGCCAAGAATCAGTAATTTTTAATAATACACAGTAACTCTATATATCAAGGTAGATTATTTTTATAGTTTTTTTTTTTTTTAATCTTGTGAGGGGGTGTTATCTCTATTGAGTTATGATTAGTATAATAATAAAGGTAGCTTAATTAGGCCGAGTGCGGTGGCTCATGCCTGTAATCCCAGCACTTTGGGAGGCTGAGGCAGGCAGATCACGACGTCAGGAGATCCAGAGGATCCTGGCTAACATGGTGAAAACCCGTCTCTACTTAAAAAAAAAAAAAAAAAAAAAATTAGCTGGGAGTGGTGGCAGGTGCCTGGAGTCTCAGCTACTTGGGAGGCTGAGGCAGGAGAATGGCATGAACCCAGGATGTGGAGCTTGTAGTGAGCTGAGATCCAGCCACTGCATTCCAGCCTGGGCGACCGAGCGAGACTGTCTCAAAAAAAAAAAAAAAAGTAGCTTAATTAGGCATCCTTTGAGGGTAGTTTAATGATTAGCTCAATTATTTAAGTGCTTAGCTTGACTTCCTAATTCTAATTAAAAATAGACTTGCCTTTGTAGCTTTTTCTTAATATCTTTCTTAATATCATATACATATGTGTAGTACATTTAGATAGATGCCTTTAAAGATAAAAGTGAACGTAAACATTTTATTAAAATATTGTGGCTTCTTTGATGTTACAGATGTTTGTCAAAAATAACTGGGAAAAAACTACCTGAAAAATGAATAATGTATTTTTTAAAAATTAATGGCTGGGCACGGTTGCTCATGCCTGTAATCCCAGCTTTGGGAGGCTGAGGCAGGCGGATCACCTGAGGTCAGGAGTTCGAGACCAGCCTGACCAACATGGTGAAACACCATTTCTACGAAAAATACAAAAATTAGCCAAGCGTGGTGGCAGGTGCCTGTAATCCCAGCTACTCGGGAGGCTGTGGCAGGAGAATCACTTGAACCTGGGAGGCGGAGGTTGCAGTGAGCTGAGATAGTGCCACTGCACTCCAGCCTGCGTGATAGAGTGAGACTCTGTCTCAAAAACAAAAAACAAAACAGACAAAAAATTCACAAGGCTCCTAGAAGAAAATTCAGATTTTTGGCCGCTTTCTTTAGAATCAGATATATTACATGCTTCTTGTTGGAAAGAACATACATGGTAATTTAATTGGAAACTGAAATTATATCTACTTTTTGAAAATATTTAATAGTTGCCCACTGACCACTTTTTGCATTTTTCCAGTAGCAGTAAATAAAGATATAATTTTATTTAGTAAATGAGGCTAATTTTTACTTGATTTCATTTCTCCAACTAGTATTCTTTTGGAAGTATATGTAAATATATATATGACAAATGAAATAACATGCTGAGCATATTTCTTTATATTTATTGGAGCTATGATTTTAACGTGAACATTCACCTAGCAAGGTTTTTAAATAAAAAGTAGCTGTTAATTTTTGTTTTATATTAATCTTCATTTGAAAAATAAGGTTTGCTTTATACAGCTCGTTATTTGTAAAAGATATGATGAGTCCTAGAACTTACATGGTAGTTATTGTTAAACATCAAGTTTTAAACAGTTGGAGGTGTTTTAATAATAGTGTTTGGTCTTGTTTTTTTTTTTTTTTCCCCCCCCCAAATAACTACAGTCTGGAACTTTTGAAGCTTTTCCTGGTGAAGTTGTTTGTTGAAGAGTGCTTAATCCTGCTCTTTCTTGAAAGTACATAGTCTTTTCTTGTGATAGCAGTACCTCTGCTTTTTCATAGCAGCACTGTGTCAGAGGTGTCTATAAATCTGGCGGCATCAGCTTTTGCAGTACTTTCTGCTAAATATTTTTCCTTTTGTGTGTTTATCTCTTTTTGTCTTTTGAAAAGGGAAAGAGTTGAAACATTTTTTTTGCATCTGTGCAGTCTTTGTACTGTATTTTTCATAATGTGTTGTATTTTTCTTTTAAAATTCACTTAACATAGTTGAGAAAAGAACTTAGCCATTAGGCATCTGGGAATGGATGCTGGGATAAAAAGCTGTTTTTACTTACATGTGAGAATTTACATTCTTTCTTGTTCATTTAACCCAGACCACTCTTGTTTATGACTACATAGTAAATAGTAGTTTGGGCAAGTGGTTCCTTTAAAAGTGTATTTATATATCAAAAACCATTCTAAATAATTGCCTGTGATAATAAATATAATTCATTTTTGCCTCTTCAAAAATAGTCCTAACTCCAAAACAGTGAATATTAAGAATGATTGTTTTCAACCACTCTAATTTGTTTATAAATAATAATAAATTTCTTACTAAAAATAATAGTGGAAGGAGGTAACTAGAGGCCTATTCCAACCCAGTGAATACTATAATTACATATTAGTCTGAATGCTACAATTTTCTGTTGTAGTGCTTGTTTTATTCGCATTAAAAGAAAGTAGTTGACTGACCTAAATTTTCAGATACTGTTGGACATTTGTAAAATGTTAAAATTGTCTTGACTTAAAGTTTTAAATGTTGATGTACACATTTTTTCATGGTTATTCTTAGCATTTTGTTAAATTTTTACTGCAGAAATAGTTCATTTTGTAGTTTTACTTAAATGAGATTAGCAGAATATTAGCATTGAGTAAGCAGTAAAAATTAATTTTGCCTACTCTTATTGATGATGTGGCTATCTTCATTTTTAATATATTTTCTAAATTGACTTCATTTTTTTAGTACAGTTTTAGGTTCACAGCAAAAATAAATGGAAGGTACAGAGATATTCTATATACTGCCTGTCCCAAAACAGTTGTAACCTTCTCCATTATCAGCAGAGTGGTACACTGAATCTACATTGACACATCACTTTCATCCAAAGTCTTTATGATAGGGTTCATTCTTTGTACAATTTATGAGTTTAGACAAATATAATTACATGTCTTTCATCATTATAATATCATACAGAATATTCTCATGTCCAGAGTTTTGTGCTGTTCCTCATGTAGATCGTGTACATATTTGTTAGATTTATATTTTAAGTATTTCATTTTTTGGGGTGCTAATACAAATTTCAAATAATTTCAGATTAATTACTTCAAATTCCACTGGTTCTTTTCTGGTATATAAGGAAGTGACTGACTTTTTTTTTTTCTTTTTTAGAGACAGGGTCTTGCTCTGTTTCCCAGGCTGGAGTGCAGTGGCACAAACACAGGTCACTGCATCCTCGACCTCCTGGGTTCAAGCAATCTTTCCACCTCAGCCTCCTGAGTAATTGGGACCACAGGCGCACACCACCACACCCAACTAATTTTTAAATTTGTTGTAGAGACAGGGTTTTGGCATGTCAGCCAGGCTTGTCTTGAACTCTTGAACTCCAGTGATCTCACCTCCCAGAGTGCTGGGGTTTACAGGCGTGAGCCACTGCGCCTGGGTGTGAATGAGTTTTATATGTTAAGCTTGCATATCCTGGCCGCTTTGCTATAATCACATATTGGTTGCAGGAGTTTTTCTGTTGATTCTTTCTGATAGCTGCATAGTTGATCATGTTATCAGTGAACAAAGACAGTTTCCTTTCTTTCTTCCTAATCTATCTGTATGCATTTTATTTCCTTTGCTCATTGCATTAGCTGGTGCTCCCATTACAGTGTTGAAAGGTGTGATGAGAGGGATATCCTTGCCTTGTTTCTGATTGCAGTAGAGAAGCTTTGAGTGTCTTGCTATTAAGTGTGTTATTTGTAGGTTTTATGTAGATGTTCTTTATCAAATTGAGGAACTTCCCCTGTATTCCTAGTTTACTGACAGTGTTTATCTGGAGTGAGTGTTGGATTTTCTGCATCAGTTGATATAATCATGGGATTTTTCTTTTTTAGCCTGTTAATGTAAGGGATTACATTAATTGGTTTTCAGATGTTGAACTAGACTTGCATACCTGGTATAAATCCCATTTGGTCATACTGTGTGATTCTTTTTATACATTATTGAATTCAGTTTGGTAAAATTTTATTGAGAATTTTTGCATCCATCTTCATGAGAGGAATTGATCTTAGTTTTCTTTTCTCGTAGTGCCTTTGGTATTTGTATTAGTGTAATGCTGGGCTAATAAAATGAGTTAGAATATATTTCCTCTGCTTTTATCCCCTGAAAGAGACTAGAAATTTGTTATAATTCACCAGTCAACCCATCTGGTCCTGGTACTTTCTGTTTTGGGAATCTATTAATTGATTCAGTTTCTTTAATGTATACAAGCCTATTCAGATTGTCTGTTTCTTCTTGTATGACTTTTGGTAGGTTGTATCTTTCAAGGAGTTGGTCCATTTCATCTGTGCCATCAAAATTGTGGGCATAGCTTTGTTTTTAGCATTCCTTTATTATCCTTTTAATGTCCATGGAAATTAAAGTGATGTCCGTCTTTCATTTCTGATGTTAGTAGTTTGTGTCCCCTCTCCTTTTTCCGTAGCCTGGCTCGAAGCTTATTGATTGTTTTTTGAAGGAAGCAGCTTTTAGTTTTGTTGATTTTTCTCCTTTGATCTCCTGTATTCAGTTTCACTGATTTCTTTCTTGTCATTATTTATTTTCTTCTGTTTACTTTGGATTCAGTTTCCTCCTCTTTTGGTAGTTTCTTAAAGTGGAAATGAATGATTTTAGCTGTTTCTTCTTTAATATATATGAATTGAATGCTATAAATTTCCTTTAAGTACTGTTTTCTGTGTTTCCCATAAATTTTGGTAAGTTGTTTTCATTTTTATTTAGTTCAAAACATTTAAAAATTTTTCTCGTAATATCTTTTTTGACCCAAGTGTTAATAGAATTGTTTTGTTTAATCTCCACATATTTTGGGATTTTCCGGCTCTCTTTTTGTTACCAATTTTTAGTTTACTTCCATTGTGTTCCAAGAGCTGCCATTGTATAATTTGTATTCTTTTAAATTTTTTGAGGTATATTTTATGACACAGAATATAGTCTATCTTGGTTAATGTTCCATGCGAGTTTGAGAAGAATGTGTATTTTGCTGTTACTGGATAACGTAGTCTGTAGATGTCCATTATATCTAGTTGGTAGAGGGTGGTGTTGAGTTCAGCTCTGTTGGCACTTTTTTTCTGCCTGCTGGATCTGTCCATTTCTGATAGAGGGATATTAAGGTTTACAACTGTAATAGTAGATTCATATATTTCTCCTTGCAGTTTTATGAGTTTTTGTCTCATATATTTTGACACTCTGTTCTTAGGCTCAAACACCTTAAGGATTGTTGTGCCTTTGTGGAGGATTGACTCTTTTTTCATTTTGTAATGCCCCTCTTTATCTCTGATAACTTTCCTTGGTCTAAAGTCTGTGTCTGAAATTAATATAGCTACTTTGCTTTCTTTTGATTAGTGATAGCATGGCATATCTTTCTTCATCTATTTACTTTTATCCTATATGTGTCTTTATATTTAAAGTGAATTTCTTACAGACAGCGTATATAGCTGGGTCTTAGTTTTAGACCCACTTTGATGATCTGTCTTTTAATTGGTGTATTTAGGCCATTGAAGTTTAAAGTGAATGTTAATATACTTCGAATAATACCTACCATATTTGTTACTGTTCTCTATTTGTTGCCCTTGTTTTTGTTTCTGTTTTTGTTTCCCATTCTTTTTATGCCTCTTGTGGTTTTAATTGAGCATTTTATATGATTCCACATTTTCTCTCCTTTCTTAGCATATCAGTTTCTTAGCATATCAGTTATACTTCTTTTTTATTTTTTTAAATAGTTGCTCTAGAATATACAGTATACATTTAGAATTAATCTGGGTCTACTTGGAAAGAACACTATACTGCTTCACAGGTAATATGAGTACCTTATAATAACAAGAAGAAGTTGTAATTCTTTACTGTCATCACTTATGTTATTGCTGTCGTTCATTTTGCCTGTATATAAGCATATGTAAGTGTTTATATATATAAACATACATAAACTGAATACATTGTTGCTGTCATTATTTTGAACAAACTATTACTACTAGATCAATTAAGAAATAGAAAAGTTTTTATTTTTGCCTCTATTTATTTCTCTGATGCTGTCTTCCTTTATGTAGAGCTGAGTTTCTGATCTATGTCATTTTCTTTAAGAAAAAAACAACTCTGACATTTTTTGCAGTGCAGGTCAACTGGCAGTAAATTTTGTCAGTTTTTGTTTGAGCAAGTTTTTATTACCCCTTCAGTTTTGAAGGCTAATTTTGCAATGCACAGAATTCCAGTTTTTTTTTTTTTTTTTTAAACTTTCTGCACTTGAAATGTTTTATTTCCCTCTCTTTTTGCCTGCATGATTTCTTGTGAGAGGTCAGAAATAATTTTTATCTCCGCACCTCTGTTGGTAAGGTGTTTTTCCAATGGCTTCTTTCAAGATTTTTTTTTTAAATCTTTGCATTTCTGCAATTTGAATGTGATACGTATAGGTGTAGCTTTTATTTTTTTTATTTTTATTTATTTTTAGCATTTATTCTGCTTGGTATTTTCTTAGCTTCTTGAATTTGTGGTTGGTATCTGACATTGATTTAGAGGAAATTCACAGTCATTATTGCTTTAAATGTTTCTTTCTGTTCCCACTTCTCCTGGTTTTCCTGTTACATGTACACCTTTTGTTGTTGTCTCACTGTTCTCAGATACTCTGTTCTGTTTTTTCCAGTCTTTTTTCTCTTTGCTTTTCAATTTTGGACGTTTCTGTTGAGGTATCCTCAGATTAAGAGACTCTGTCCTTAGCTCTGTCCAGACTACTATTCAGTCTGTCAAAAGACTAACAGAAGTCTTTACTTCTGTTAGTGTTTTTGGACTTTAGCATTTCTCTTTGACCGGTTCTTAGAATTTCTGTGTTTCTGCTTATATTGCCCATCTGTTGTTTGGTATTGTCTCCTTTATCCATTAGTGCCCTTAGCATATAAATCATGGTTGTTTTAAATTCCCAGTCTGATAACGCCAACATTACTGCCATTTCTAAGTCTGATTCTGATGCTTGCTCCATCTCTTCCAACTGTATTTTTTGCCTTTTAATTTTTTCCTGATATCTGGACATGATGTTCTAAGTAAAAGGAACTGCTGTAAATAGGCCTTTGGTAATGGTGTGGGGGGAAGGGAAGTGTGCTCTAGTCCTGTCATTAGCTGTCAGTTTTTTAGTGAGTCTGTGCTCTTGCACTGTGAGCTTTAGGAGTGCTTCTTAATCTCTTCTTCCCACACTTCCTCCCGCTCCCTTTTAGGTGGAATAGGAGGGCTAAAGTGGGCTGGAGTGGCGTACTTCTCTTCTTCTACTTGGAAGACTTGGGCCCACTGGTGTGAGTGATTTTTCTTCTCTCAGGTTAGTTGGTCTCTGATAAAACCCCAGCAGGTTAGTCTCTGGTAAAACTGTTATTTCTGAAGGCAGACCTTGTTGTTAAGAACAGAATATGCTCTTGCATATTTAAAAATGATTGCCTTTTCTCTTCCCTCTGCTGGTAGCGTGAGGGAATTTTCTCCACTATTTATTGCGAGAACCTGCTCAAGCTTTAGAAGTGAAATTTACAAAGATGTGGGGACATCTCTATGACTGGGTTTCCCTGGAGGTTTTGACTTTCTGACTTGTTTATTTTGAGCCTCCAACTATTCCTCAGTTACGTTGCTTGCTTCCTTACCCGGACACTGGTTTTCACAGAGGTTTGTGCTTATGGGTTTCTGCTTTTAGCAAGTTGTGATTCTCTGTATCCATCTGTCTGTCTTTCCAGTTTGGGGGTAGTGGTTTGTCTTGTGATCTCACTTCTCTTACAGATCTTTAAGAAGAGTTGTTCATTTTCCAGTTTGTTCAGCTTTTTACTTCTTGTTAAGATAAAATGATGATTTCCATGCTCCTTACACACTACACTGGAAAACAAGTTGATGTTAATTTTGATTGGTGAAAACATACGTGGTCTTCAAAAAGAGGTTTTAAAACTGACGTTTATCAAGTAGGTGCAACTATAGAATAGGGGTACTCTAAAACTGTAATTAATCAGTTGGCAAAGGCTTTGCATTGCAAGCACATTCATAGCCCATAATATGCAAAATGAAGTGCTCTTCATTATGTTAATCTTTGGTAAAGACTTATTAAACTTGTTTTGAGCATATTTCCATTAAGTCAGTCAGAAGCTAATTTAGCTGAGAGTGGGAAATTATCAAACATTTGGAAAATAAGACCTAGAAGGAGATAGGGGATTCATGATTATTCAATTAGAAAAAAAGGAAATCTGAGAAGTTATTTAATGGATTATATGTATATAACAAAATTATTTAGGGAAGGTAATGCTTAATTATACTTACGCCCACAAGGTTTCCCAGTGTTTCTCAACTATGGCTGTACATTAATTTGTGGAGCTAAAAAAAATAAAATGTACAAACAATGCCCAAACGTGCTTGGATTTCTTCTCTAGAGATTCTGATTCAGTGAGTCTGGCAAGGGGCATGACATCTGTAATTTTTTGTTTTTAAATCTTCGTGGATGCTTGTGATATAGAGCCAGAATTGAGAAATATTGGTTTAAGTGTTTGACAGGCTGGGTAGCAGTATTCTTAGGCAGATGGTAGAAAAGAAACATGTTAATTACTGTATATAGAGAGGATGTCGTTTTAAAGCAGTCGTAACATCTTGAGATCTGTGGTGTAACCATGAGGAAATACACTGCCTTTTTGTTCTGCCACTGCCTTTGGAGACAGGGCCGTGAAACTGTTACGTGAAATATTTGGAAAGGAACTGGAGTTCCAGGTCTTGAGTTATGGTGTTTTTCCTTCTTAGCAGTTTATCACTGGTCAAGAGAACGAGCAATATAAAAGACCATGAAGTCTAATTATGGTTGAAAAGTCTATTCTTAAACATGCAAGGCTTTGTCGGGTGCGGTGGCACATGCCTGTAATCTCAGCACTTTGGGAGGCTGAGGCAGGCGGATCATTTGAGGCCAGGAGTTCAAGACTAGCCTGGCCAATATGGTGAAACCCCATCTCTACTAAAAATACAGAAGTTAGCCAGGCATGGTGGTGCATACCTGTAATCCTAGCTACTGGGAGACTGAGACACGAGAATCACTTTCACACCCAGGAGGCAGAGGTAGTAGTGAACTGTGATTGCACCACTGAACTCCAGCCTGGGAGACAGAGTGAGACTGTGTCTCCAGATAAATAAAATAAAATAAACCAAACTAAATTAAATTAAAATAAAAAAATTAAGTTACAGGTGATCCTCACACTTTACTGATCAGGTTAAGAATGCAAATGACGTTTCACAGATGAGAAAACTATAGCACAGGTAGATTGTTTTAGTTATTACAGATCATTTAATATATTTTCATTTTTTCCTAGTAACCTGCTACTTACAGAAAGTTTATTTTTTATCATTAGTAGGATAAATATATCATGTACTGCCGCTTTTATTTATTGACTTTCATTTATCCCCCGTAACAGTGTAGATGAAGAAATCAAAGGTTTCTAATGATGCTCAATGTTTGTTTGTTTTAATTGTTTTTATGTTCACACAAAATAAAGGACAGCATTGGTCCTAATCTAAAGCTCATCCTCTTTTCACTTCACAAATGCTTACATCAATATTCTTTGATCCCATTACAGTGGTATTTAGATTTTAACTTTGTTATTGAAAAATAATCATGGTTAAATCTCTTCGAGACTTAGGCCATTAAAAGTAAAAATCATCTACTGACTTTTTATTCATAGTAGTAAGGCAATTCAGAGTAGCAACATTTTGAAGGCATATCAAAATACTTAAAAAGGTTTAAATTACCCTGTTTGCTGAAAGTAAAAGAATGTACTGAAAGAAATGGTAAGAGGTGTTTCTGATGAATTAAAATTGTGCTCTTGGGTTTGTCTTTTTTACTGTAGTATATGGTAGGAAGGAACAGTTTTCCCTTAAATTTTTTTCTTGGTTTATTAGGAGAATATCTGCTCCAAGAAATTTACTTTCACAGAATATTATATAATTAAACATATACTATTGTAGGATAATTTATTGTCATTTCTAACTGTAGTTCATAGAAAATATCATGATCCTTATTCATTAAACTTTGCAAGATATAAATGTGTTTCTAGAAACCTCACAGGATATCACAGTTCTCTGGTTGATTTCTATTTTATGTGTACTCTAGTCTTCCATTCCTAGGTTGGAAAATTGAATATGTCCCTTCTGTAGAGATTAGAGTAATATTACTTTTCTTTGCCTTGTTCCTCATTGAAAATAATTGATGAACAGATTCTCTGAAAAGATATATAATCTTAAAAAATACTAATAATTTATAACATATACCAGTTTTGATACTCATTCTTCATAAAAGTAGAGGTTGTCAGAATATGTGTGTCAGACGTTTTCATAATACACAGTGGTAATGACAGTAGTGAAAACTTGCCCAGGAGCGTTACTCTCAGACTTTATCACAGACTGGGGGCCCATGGCATGTTTACTTTACTATTTTTTGTTTCTACTTTGCTGCCAGTACAAATCCCACAAAGAAGAATAAGCAATAAGAGGAAATATTGTTGTGGTTGTAATAACCTAAAAAAAAAAAAAATCATTGAAGATAAAATGAATGGGCTAGAAATGTAATTTATGGGATTTTTAAGGGACATAATGGATCCTAAAGAAAATCGAGTCCAATTTCCTGATAGTGACAGGATTAGAACATTTTTCCACTGTTGTGTACTTTTTATTGGTTTTCTGAAAAGTGAATTAATCTTACCTAAGAAGATATGACTGGAGCGGACATGGTGGCTCATGCATGTAATCTCAGCATTTTGGGAAGCTTGAGTCTGAAAGTTCAAGACCAGCCAAGGAAACATAGTGAGACCTTGGCTCTACCACAAAAAAAAAAAAAAAAAAAAAAAAGCCAGGCATAGTGGCAAGTGCCTGTAGTCCCAGCTACTCTGGAGGCTGAGGCAGGAGGGTCCCTTGAGCCCAGAAGATTGAGGCTTCAGTGAGCCATGATTGTGCCTCTGCACTCTACCCTGGGTGACAGAGTGAGACCCTTACTAAAAAAAAAGGTATTACTGGACATAAAACATGTTTCTTAGGTTTTAAGAAAACTCATTCATTCATTGAGTGTCTACTATGTGTCATATGGTTTTCCAGGCTTTAGGAGTAAAGAGAACGGATAAACGTGTTCTTATTACCTGAGACTGTTTGAAAGCCTTCCACACTCTAGGATGGAAGTATAGCATAGGCTGCCAAACATAGTTGTGTAATTCAGCCAAAGATGGTCCCAACTGAAGGAAAAGGAAGTAGGTACAGAATTCAGTATGACTGTATAATAAGCAAGGAGGGAAATCAAAGAATGGCATGAGCATATAAGAATAGTGTAGGACATGCTCAAATTTCAAATGAACTGATGTTTGTGAGAATAATTGAAAAGTTTTTTTTTCAAGTAATATTCTCACCTACAAAATTATTATTATTTTTTTTTTTTTGAGACGGAGTCTCGCTCTGTCACCCGGGCTGGAGTGCAGTGGCCGGATCTCAGCTCACTGCAAGCTCTGCCTCCCGGGTTTATACCATTCTCCTGCCTCAGCCTCCCGAGTAGCTGGGACTACAGGCGCCAGCCACCTCGCCTGGCTAGCTTTTTTATTTTTTAGTAGAGATGGGGTTTCACCGTGTTAGCCGGGATGGTCTCGAACTCCTGACCTCGTGATCCACCCGTCTTGGCCTCCCAAAGTGCTGGGATTACAGGCTTGAGCCACCGCGCCCGGCCAACTACAAAATTCTTATCTGTTTGGAGTAACTGAAGACCTAACTGTTATATTGCTTTTATAATTCTGTTGCTAAATTTTTGAGATCCTTGAGGATAAAGACTATGATTTGTACCCTCAGTACTTATTAAAGTTCTCAAATAAGAAAAATTGAATGGGTTAAGCAAACATGGTTAAGGAATATCATTCTGTAGCTTGCCATCTTTACCTCCTAGGAGCTACAAAATGGGAGAACATGGAGACTAATTAGGATCATTAGTACAAGAAGCTCTGCTTGTTTCCCTGTAATGTGCCCATTTTTCTTGCCACACAATTCTGTATAGTAGTGAATGAAAGCAGGTAGGGTTGGAAAGAAACCAGTGGTTATGGGGAAGAGAGAAAGACTAGGTAAGTGATTCAGAATTCCAGAATGTGAGGTATGAAAACAAGGTTCTCCTGTTGTGTGGATCTGGAGAGAGGTCTTGATTCAGGTTTTCTAGTATTAATGGTATAAGTCAGTTAGAGGGATACAATAACATAATGAAATGAACCCAATAATTGTATGTCTGATTCTGTACTGCTGCTTTTCTCCACTTTAGAAACACACTAAAGGAAACCACCCTTCCAAAGGTATGTGCATGGTTTAAAGATTAAGTAGTATAGTATAGTGGGGGCTATGATGAAAAGTACATGTCCTACCTTGCCCATGCCTACCCCTTCCTGAGAAGGATCCATTTAACTGTGACTGGTCATGTTGCTAACTCTGAATAAAATCTCTTGCCAATGTTTTTTGATTCCTCAACTTTATAAATTATCAGTTGATTTCCTGCCTTAATAAAATTTGCCTCATATCTCCCCTCCCCTGTAGTCTTGTCCCTATTCTTACTTTGTTTCCTTGTTACCTTTGTAAATTTCAAAAAGTATCTTATAGTTAATTCTGTATTTCTTGCTCTGTCGATTATGCATACTAGCTCTTGGCTCCCCACTCTGTAAAATGAGAATGTTAATCCATCACTTTTCCATGTTTGTTTCCTCTTCCTTTTTTTTTTTTTTTTTTTTCTTGAGACAGAGTCTCACTCTGTTACCTAGGCTGGAGTGCAGTGGCGTGATCTTGGCTCACAGTAAGCTCTGCCTCCCGGGTTCACGCCATTCTCCTGCCTCAGCTTCCTGAGTAGCTGCGACTACAGGTGCCTGCCACCACGCCCGGCTAAGATTTTTGTATTTTTTGTAGAGATGAGGTTTCACCATGTTAGTCGGGATGGTCTGGATCTCCTGACCTCATGATCTGACCACCTCGGCCTCCCAAAGTGCTGGGATTACAGGTGTGAGCCACTGCTCCCGGCCCTGTTTCCTTTTTCATCCTCCTTTCGTTTGCCAACTGTAGTCAGGTGTAATTAATATAAACTTCTAGTTTGATTCTAAAAGTTGGAAATGGGTGAACAGTATGTATTATGACTTTTTCCTGTGATGACTTTTTTATTCCACAGTCAAATGATATCCTATGAGTACATTTCCTTTCTTGTACAGCTGCTTTTCTTCCATCTCCGCCACTTCCCTTATGCATTGGCTGCTGTCATCTCATGGTTAAATGCCTGAGGCTTCTCAAGGATGGAGTCACATCTGTGGAGCCCTCTTGTTCTCATGAACCTGCCTCCAGTGAATACCTCCTTGTTCTTCTCTAAGCTGGACCAGTGTTGTTTATGTCAACTGTGCTATTTTCCTCCTGGGCTTTTTTCTTTTTTTTTTTCTGGGTTGAATTCAGTGTTTTTTAGATTCCCCGTCATTGCCTTGTGTGTGGGGGTGGGGGGGGCGGGGGTTTACTCTTTCAAATTATTGGAGCATAGTCTTAAATGACTTCCGAAAAGAATGATACGATTTTTGAGGCCCATGAATATCTAAAAGTCTTTGTTCTATATTTAGATCTTGTCAGGGGTTTGCTTGAATGTCTTTATAACTCTGGGGACATTACTGTTTTCTAGCAACTAGTAAACATTGCTAGCAAACTAGCAATTTGATCATTTCTTTGCAGGTGGTCACTTGTTTGTTGTTTTGTTTCTTTCTCCCTGGAAGTCTATAGGTCTTCTTTTTAAGCCTTAAGGAACATTTTAGAGTGGTGTATTTAGGTTGGGACTAATTTCATTTATCATTCTGTGTACTTCCATCTAAGGACCCATGTTCATTAGAAGCGGAGTAAAATCTGCTTTCTTCTATTATTTCGTTGATACTTTTCTTCTTTTTCTTTGTTTTCTCTTATTGGATGTTACATGTTCTAAAATGATCCTTATATTGCTTACTTTTTCTTTTATATTTTCTGGTCCTTTATTTTTTGGCTTTACTTTTTTAAAGGGATCTTGGAACGAAATGATGGCATACATATTTGTTCAGCTTGGTATCTTGGACCAAAGACCTCTATATACTACTTTTCAATCATAATATCCAAAATTGGGATTTTCTGAGCAATTTTCATCAGCATATTTTAGGAATTAATGTAGATTTTAAACTATTAGTGAGAAATACAAATTATTGTAATTTACAAGGGTAAAATATTTTTCTTGGGACTTTTACTTACATGTATTTCTAAAACCATACTAATTCTTTACATGATCAACAATCTTATTTTTTTACAAGAACATTGAATTTTCTTTGTTGCTTCTCATCTGTTAAATACGTCTTGTTTTTAAATCATGGATGAAAGAAATTTAAAAAGTCAAATGCAGGACAGGAGGAAATAAGTAGCTGACTTGCAAAAATGCTAAACCGTAGTTTTTTTTTTCCTCCTATTGTGCTGTATTTCATTTAGGTTGCTAAATAGTTAAATTCATTCAGTGCTTATGAAAAATGTTTAAACGTTTCAGACAAAAATATATTTAAGACTATCATATGTTTTAATTTGTTTTCATTAAGAATTCTAGTGTTTACTTGCCTTAAATTCATTGCCTTTTATTATTACCTATTCATATATGGTGTTAGTATTTATCATTCATACAAGCTAATTCTTGTTTTTAACAGCTTTAGTGTGCTATACTTACATATAATGATATGTAAGTATTGGCTTGTCAATTTCTACAAGCAGCTGGGATTCTGATAGAGATTGTTTAGGTTTTTTTCGATAAGTTTGGTGATTATTGCCATCTTAATAATATTGTCTTTGTTCCATGGATATAGGATATCTGTTCATTTATTTAGGGTTTCTTTCAGCAGTACTTTTTAGTTTTTGATGTTACAGGTCTTGAATTTCTTTGGATAAATTTATTTTTAAATATTCTATTCCTTATGATGTTATTGTAAGTGGAATTGTTTTCTTAATTGCATTTACAGATCGTTCATTGCCAGGGTATGATTTTTATGTGTATTGGTCTTGTATTATGCAACCTTGCTGAACATTTTTATTCATTCCTGTTTTTTTTAGTGGATTTCTTAGAATTTTCTATGTATAAGATTATGTCACCTATGAATAAAGATAGTTCTTCTTTTTTCTTTTTGTTTTTAACACTTTCTCTCTTTTTTTTTCTTGCATATTTGCATGGCTAGAACATTAGATTCCATGTTGAATAGATGAGTAGTGAGAATCGACATGCTGTCTTTTTCCCTATCTTAGTGGGAAGGCATTCAGTCTTTCACCAGTGAGAAGGATGTTAGCTGTGAGTTTTTCATAGATGCCCTTTGTCATGTTGAGGAAATTCCCTTCTATTTCTAGTTTTATTGAGTTGCATGTTTAATCATAAAACGGTGTTGATTTTTGTCAGATTTTTTTTCTACACCCGTTGAGATGTGTGGTTGTGCCCTGTATTCTAACATCATGTATTCCATTGATCCCGTATACTTTTTAAAGATATGATTGTTTATTTCTATTTCTCATTTAATTTTGCCAAGTATTGTTTCTCTCAGTAGCTATAGACTCTAAAATGTTTTTTGGCGTATCATTTTACACATGGAGGTATTTGTAAGGAGGTTGTCTCAAAATTACAACTAGAATTAGAATTCAGAATTCTAGCTTTTTGCTTACCTTACTGTGCCATATTGCTTCATTATTAAAATTAATTTTTCAACGTGATACCCTCAGCTAACAACTGTTAACAATGAAAAATGACTCTGGTATATTATTCTTTAAATTAGCATATTGCTTACTATCTAATTGGTGTATGATGTTCACCTTACTACAAGTTACATTTAGTCTAGTTTTATAGAATTAGACCAATCTGGGTTTATTAAGTTTTATAGAATTAGACCAATCTGGGTTTATTAAGTACTCAGTTGTGAAACGTTGATTATAAATATATGTTCCTTTTCCAGTTTTAAGATGATTTACAATAAATCAGGAAGTAACATTTACATGTGAAAACGGGCTCTTAATATATTTTGCTGTGTCTGTGTGTGTGTGTTTGCGTGTGTGCTATAAGGGTTGGTAATTTATGCTGTGGGTTCTGGAATTAGACTGCCTTGGTTCAGATCTCAGCTTCTTTACTAACTAGGTGAGTAGCCTTGAGCAAGTTACTTAAACTTTGCGCCTGAGTTTCCTTATTTGTAAAAACAGAGCTTATCATAGAGAACTATTGTGAGATAATACATATGTAGTATTTTACTTGACACATCTTAAGTGTTCAGCAAATCTCAGCTTCAGTGATGATGCTGGTGATGATGATGGTGCTGACGATGATGATGTACTTAAAGACCTCCCAATTCCTCATTTATTCCTCCCTTCCCAATCAACCAGAAAAAGCCATTTAAGCAGTGAGATTAATGCTTGTTTTGAATTTGATATACACTACTGTAAAAAAAAAAAAAAATAGGTTTTACTGGCTCTGGCGTTTGTTTCTGCTCATGTGTCCTGTACACCTCTTCCTGCTTATTCGTTAATTGCTAGTTTTATCATGTTATTTTTTTCTGTAATTATTTCTTTTTCTCCTATTGCTTACATAGAGGGTCGTGACTAAATTACAGAGCCTTGTGTTCAAAGACTGTGCTCCTGATCTGTTTTAACTTTGTCTCGTACATCTCTTCATAAATACGCCAGTGATAACGGTGCTTGTCTGAACATGGACCATGAGTCTAGCTGTGCAGGAATTATCTGACATGTATCGTGGGTCAGATAAATTAACCGGTTTGCTTTAAAAACAAGAACTACTAGTGGGATTAGGTAGTTATCATAGCTCTTGTTAGTCAAGCAATAGAAAAATTGAGGGCAGAAATTGTACCTGAGATAGGAATATTGCATTATCTTCAAAAGAATACATTGAAGTTAAGAGTTACAAGCTAAGATACAGTGACAGAAAAAGATACTTACCTTTCCCTATGTATATAAAAGAACAAATATTAGAATAGTAAGTGAATATTTCCTCACTTAATAAATTTGCGGTAATGTTCAGCGTATAATCTTTTGGTTTTTCTTCATTTTAGTTTCAGACATTTAATTTTTTTCATTTAATTGTGAACATAGCCACAGTAAATGGAAATCACTTACTAAGCAGGTCTTCATTACAGTGTTTGACTTTTTTAATAAAAATGTTAACTCGGTAATGTCAGTATTAGGAAGAATCATGTGTGCAAGGAATAATAATTATAGATGTGAAAAGATATGAATGTTTTGTGATCTAATAAATTCAGTGTTGACATTTTCTTGTATTATAATGGTATGTCCACTGTCAGGGAACATTTAGTTCTAGCCAACATGGTGAATAATACATTGTCTTAAATAACGATAGTGGAGCCACTTGGTAAGTACACTCTATGTGGTTTAATCCTCACTGAAGTTCTGCAAGCTAGTCTAGATAGGTCTTATATGCATTTTATAGATTAGATAGTTAAGACCTGTAATAATTCTCTCCAGATCACAGCATCTAATAGCAGAGCTGGCATATGATCTAACTTGAAAGTAGAGGTCTTTAAGTCTCATTGTGCCTCAGATGGTTCCTGTGGCACAAACAAACAACCTACTCAGGCATCTCCTCTGAAAATTTGGGTGTAGCAAGTTTGCAATGGGGCCAGAATTCTGATAAACTACCAGGATAGGGAACTACTTGCTCTGAAATTTGTGTCCTTTCTATGTTAGTTTCTCAAGATTACATGTATCATTATCTATTCTTAGAACTTAATTTAAAATTTTTTGTTATGAAGTAATAATGTACGAATTTTTCTTCCAATCCATAGGGCAGTTTTGGTGGTAGGACCCCTTGGGGCTAGCTGCATCTGTATAGTACTGCTTTATTTACAGGAAAAAGGGAATGAAATAAGTAACTTTGAGAAAAAATCATTTCTCTGAGCCTTAGAAATGTCACCTGTAAAACATGAATAATAACTACCTTTCAGAATTAGTGTGATGATTAGGTGCAATTATGTATTTAAGGCATAGTGCCTAACCACTTAGTAGTTACTCAGTAAGTGGTTCTTATTGTTTATTAAGAAGTTATTTTTATCATGTTAGCTAGAAGTTAAGGAACTATGTTATATCAATTTAAAAGTACATTTTTTGTTTAGAGTAGTGTCATACATAGCCTAAGAGTAAAACCTCTCTTTGACCTCTGTGTAACTGACTTCCTAAATTTATAGACATTTTTCATTCTCTTTGGAGAAAACATTGATTGACGCCCATGGCAATTTGAAATTTCAACACCAGTAAGCTATTTCTTAAGAAGGCTCAAATTAGTAGACCTGTTGCTTATTCTTTACTTACCAAGAATCAGTTTTTCTGTATTCCCAGTCTTTTTATGTCTATTGTATTAGATATTCTAATCAGGTAAATCACCTTAATATTCTATAAAATGATGAAGTACAAATGTCAAAAGAGACATTTTTTAAATAAACATCTAAGATGAATGCGTTTAAAAGACTTTATGAAAGTCAGTCACTTAAAATGTCCCTCCCAATTTGGTGTGGATACCTATAATGCCTGAAAAAGAAATAGTAAGACTGTATATGAATGCTGTACTCGTATTGTTTGACATTATCTTTAAAGTTCCATTTAAGAAGTTAAACTAGAAATCTTATACCTGGGTAGTGATAGCTATGTTTTACTCAAGAAAAACAACTCTGATTTTTAGTTAATAGATTCATACTTAAAGAAAATGTCTTTGCCTAATATCAAAAGATTAGCAGTATTGTGTATGTTTTGTGATAAAATAATATGTAAGGTAAGTATAATTATTATGATTTTCTACAGTACTCACTTTCAAAAAAAAATCAACTTATTCTTTGATCCCGATCTGGTCTCAAAAGAGAGGTTTGACATTCATGTAAAATGGGAATTATAAAATATAAAATATGCTAATTTATGCCAGAAAGAATAATTTAGCTGAAGAGATTAGAATTAGACTCACTATACTGGGTAGACGGGCAGGTTCTTTTTGTAAAGAAAGAAATGGGTGAACAGATATACAGATTTTTTTTTTTTTATGGCCTGTCATGGTGTGATTTGCACATTGCCAATACTATTAATTTGAAATCTAGTTTCCTGCAGTTGTATTTGAGCAACTGGTATAGCAAAAATACTACTACTACTGTTACTACTACTGCTACTACTACTACTACCACTACTACTACTACTACTACTACTGCTACTGCTACTACTATTATTACTACTAACAATAATTCTAGGTGTTTAAAGAGGAGGGTACTATGAGCTAAACATACTCAACCTGTTAATTTATAAAATTTATAATTAATTGCTAGTAATAAATAGAAAAAACTCTTGAAAATGAGTACCGTCTAGAAAATTTCTAGAAATCCAAAGGAAAAAATCATAGCAAATAGGAATTCAACCTATGGCACAATTGTTTTCATTAAGAACTTTGTGGCATGTATTAATAGAATACAGAAACAGACTGTACCTGAATGTGAATTTATATACCGGCAACTATAATTAATTAAATCCCACCAAAGTTTATTTTTACATTTTGCTTTTTACTTTAGGGTGATATTTAATAACTGGCAAAATGAAATTAGTTTACAGCTGATTAAAATGACTACCTTCTTATTTCAAGTTTATGAAGGTAAAATGCATATAACAGTGCCTGGCACATAGTGAGTTCTACAAATGTACAGTTTTTTTTTTTTTTTTTTTCTGTTCTGTTTTGATGTTTTTACTCAGCATGCTTTATTAATTTAGAGTGTAGACTCTGGAGCCAGAATGCTTCTTTATATTCTATTTTCGCTACTTCTAGTTGTGTGACTTGAGACAGGTTACTTAATTTCTTTGTACTTCAGTTTCCTTATCTGTTTAAATGGGGGAAAATAACATATTCTTCATGAGTTATGAGGATTAAATGAGTTGATATAAATAACATTTTCATAATGCCTAACACGTGGAAAATGTTATATAAATATTTGCTGTTATTATTGTATGCCAATTCATTTTAATCAATATCCATGCCTGTTGTAAAAGATGGACACATTCATTTGGTGAAACAAAATCATGTGTCAATTAGAAACATAGTTATGTAGTTCTTCATTATATTTTTAGCCTTACTTGAAAATTACACGGCAGAAATGAAAAATGACAGTAAAAAGATTACTGTTCCGAAAAGCAACATTCCAAAATGACATTTGCCTGCTTTTCAGATTTGTTGTCGACTACAGCAAAATGGGACATTCTGTAGATCCAACCACCTTTGTCTTCTTTTTGTTATTTTAAGATGAAGAAAATAATTTGGGCCAGCATAAAATGTATTACCTATATATTATCTTGTTTTAATATGTTGCTGATGTTAATAATTCATTTTCTTCTAATTTGCTTATTTTGTTTAAACCTGTAATTTCTGAGACTTTTCAACAGAAACTATTAGATAGATGTGTAACAAACCTAGCTCTAAATCTCATCTTCAGTAAATAGCCTGTATTGAATATGAGGTCATTGGAATATTTATCAGCCTATTATATAATTTACCAGTTTCAAAAAACCAAACAAATACCATAAACTCCTTAATGGAATTAATTACAGCTTTGGTCGTCCAGGAGTAGAATGTTATTGCCAGCATGACAATGGAGCTGCAGTAATCCAGCTCCAGTTCCTGATTAATGAGGTTAGTGAATTGTTTTAATCATTTCTACTTATATCTAAAGTAGGACCACATCTAGTCTTTCAGATTTCTTACATGCGTTCACATTTTATTTAAATATTTGAACAAAAATTAATTTATAATCAGAAATAGTAATTCATTTTAAAGTAGCATCATGAACAGTTACATAAATAATGTAAAATGTTTTCTCAAGACAGTGTTGTAAACTGAATGGCCTAAGGTAAACGTTTTTGGTAAAACATGCTGCATTTAAATTTTAAGGGATATTGAATACTGGGTAACATAGAAATCTATATTAAAATATTTTTTAAAAGATTGAGCTTATTACAAATCAAAGAATGTGCGTCTTTAATGAATTGCTTTGAAATACAACCAAGAAACCAACATTCATTCATTAGAAAGTAGTTACTGCCCAGAGTTCTTAATTAACACACAAATGTGTCAATTGCTTTAAGTAATTGACGTTGCATTTCCTTTTGAAAGTATAGAAGGAGCTGGAGAAAACAGCATTTTATCAGCATAGGAAACACGGTTTTTGCATATTTTAAGAACATACGAGCAGCTCTGAGAATAGATGTTTACTGCAAGTATTGATAGGGAAAACTGGTCGTAGAAGGAAGAAAGAGAAATTGCTTCAGAAAAGGCTCTGATCTCCTTAAATATGAGGATAGATTTTGGACATGAGTTTAGTCCATAAACCCTTAGGCTCCGTGGAATAATTTCTTAAATGTATGTGAGAGAAAATAAATTCCTGAATACCTGTGGCTTTTGATAAATGTTTTATTCATACCAGAGGATTTAAGAAAGGCATCTTGGGTGTAAAAAGATAATTATGACAACATAAAAACCTCCATAAAACTATAATCCAAAGAATTTGCAATTGTCTAGATTTTTCAAGGTCAGCGGATGTGTTTTTAAAACCTTCAGTATCCTGTATAGAAGTGTATATTAGGCATTTTAAAATGTTAAATTTTTAAAAATTACAATGTAGAAAGTTGTTGAAGCCATATATGAAGACTCAGATTATTTTTCCTCTTTTAAAGAATGTTTTATTATGGAATCATTATACTCATGGTTAAGTTTAAAAATAGTTTCAGAGAGAGCTTGTGTACCCTTTTAGCTTCTCTCAGTAGTAACATTTTATATAACAATACTAGAATAGCAAACCAGGAAAATGACATCAAAACAGTACTATTAACTAGACTATAGACCTTTATTTAGATTCTCCAGTTCATATATGGACTCATTTGTGTGTTTGTGTGTAGTTCAATTTTATCACATGTACAGATGCATGTAAGGACTGCCACATCAAGATACAGGTCAGTTCCCTCAGCACTAAGGGAAGGCATTCCCTCAGAAATAAAGAAGTGCCTTCAACACTAAGGGAATCCTTTTGTAATTGAATTCCTGCTCACCCTCAGTCCCTGGCAACTATTAACCTGTTCTCTCTCTCTCTCTTTTTTTTTTTTTTTTTTTTTTTTAAGATGGAGTCTCACTCTGTCACCCAGGCTGGAGTGCAATGGCATGGTCTTGACTTACTGCAACCTCCGCCTCCCGGGTTCAAATGATTCTCCCGCCTCAGCCTCCTGAGTAGATGGGACTATAGGCGCATGCCACCACACCCAGCTAATTTTTGTATTTTTAGTAGAGACAAGGTTTCACTGTGTTGGCCAGGCTGGTCTCTTAACTCCTGACCTTGTGATCTGCCTGCCTCAGTCTCCCAAAGTACTGGGATTATAGGCGTGAGCCACCATGCCTATCCTGTTCTTCATTTTTATACTTGTGTTAAGATTTTTTTTTTTTTTTTTTTTTTTGAGACGGAGTCTTGCTCTGTCGCCCGGGCTGGAGTGCTGTGGCCGAATCTCAGCTCACTGCAAGCTCCGCCTCCCGGGTTTACGCCATTCTCCTGCCTCAGCCTCCAGAGTAGCTGGGACTACAGGCGCCCGCCACCTCGCCCGGCTAGTTTTTTGTATTTTTAGTAGAGACGGGGTTTCACTGTGTTAGCCAGGATGGTCTTGATCTCCTGACCTCGTGATCCGCCCGTCTCGGCCTCCCAAAGTGCTGGGATTACAGGCTTGAGCCACCGCGCCCGGCCAAGATTATTTTTTAAAGCAACACTGGAGCCAATGTTAATAAAATACGGCAGATCATTTACTGTACACCTAAATTTTAGAAATCTTAAATTTGTGCTGTTTTTATTCATATTAAGTATTCTTTTTCTCTTCAATAAGATTGATCATAGACTTCTTTGGAAGGGCCATTTTTTTTTTTTTGACCTGCTTAAATGTTAAATTATAAATACATAAAGGTAGTTTTTTTGTTGTTGTTGTTTTAAAAAGTGGAAATCTGACAATTAGGTGCACCTGTTTGCTTTCAGATTTGGAAAACTATATACCATATAGGTGAAGGAGCCACCATAAAAGGAAGTTAGCTGTTATTGCTATTTTGGCTCTATGTCTTCTCTTCTTCCTGGAGATTTTAAGATGCGGTAAACATACTAAGAAAGAGGATGACATGGCCTTTTATTTGATGGAAATAAGAAAGAGCAGTACAAATCTTTGACACCCTAAATCTTTTGAGTTTCTCTACTTCAAAGTGATCTAGATAAGACAATGCTTTTAGTGAAATGGAGAGAATGTGGACTTTATGTATTTCTGCTTTCCAGTTGTCATGTCCTGTCAACAGAAGTTACACGCTAGGGTAGCCCTCATAGAATTTTGAAGATGGAAAGGAGTTAGAGAGATAATATAAATCTTGTCCTGACAGCTGTTTTAATTCTTCTGAGGAGTAGATGAGAAACTCTTATTTTCAAAGAGAGAGACTTTACAATTTCTTACAATAACCTAAAAGTTGGTCTTGCAAATCTTTTTTGAAATTAATGTAAATTCTGCATGTTACATCTCTTGTCTTACTCTTCTCTCAGTTCTTGATGATAGATTTCTAACTCCTTTGAGGAAAAGCATTCAGATGTCTTAATAAATCAGCTCTAGTCTACAGAGTCTTAATTTTATCCACAATTGTCACATTGCATTTACAATTTTATAGCAGTATCATCTCTAGAGGTTTTTCAAGGTATTCTTGCATAGATCTTTGCTCTGTGTCTTCAGCCATTTTCTGTTGCTACAACTGAACACCTGAGTCTGGGTAATTTATAAAGAAAGAAGTGTATTTATTTAACTTCTGATTCTGGAGGCTGGGAAGTCCAAGACTGAGCAGCTGCATCTGGCTGACTTCTAGTGAGGGCCTCATGCTGCCTCATAACATGGTAGAGAAGCAGAAAGGGAAGCTCATGCATGCCAGGAGAGGAAAGAGGTCACCCTCACTTTATGACAACTCACTAGCAAAAGAACTAATCCAGTCCTGTGAGGGAAGGAACTCCCTCCCTCCCTGGAGACTGCATTAAACCCTTCACAGAGGCAGATCTTTTATGACACAAATGAGGGCTGGTTCACCACCTCTCAACACCACTTCACTGGCAATTACACTTCAACGTGATGTGTTTTGGCATTGCAAACCACATCTAAACCATAGCACTCTGGAAATTCTGATTTGTTGGGTTTGGGTGAGAATGAGCCACTTAAATGATTCTCAAATACTGCCAGGCTTTTTCTTCCCTATAAATAATATTTAGTTGTATCAGACATTTTAACATTCTAAATTAGTCAGTTTTCAAACCTTCAGATATAGATATTACAGTGTGCCAAATGCTATGTTTATTTTCCATACCATTCTAGTAGTAGAATTATGATCTGAGTATAGTACTTTCATAAGGATTTGTCTTAAGCTGAATGAAATGAGGGTGTTACTTCATATCATATTTTGCTCTGCTAATCAAGGAAGTATGTATAATAGTTACAAAGTAACTTACAGTCTGATCTCTAATGTTAAATAACTGGATGTTAACCATACTATTCCACTAGATCCTAGTATACTTTTGGCTTATGAGATACTAAATTATACTTTAAATTATTGAAGAAGTTAACATATTTACATACATGTAATACATATACACTTTTTACATCTGCTGTTTTGAATTTGAGGCAAATGTTTCTTAGATCTAAATCCGCTGGCAGAAAGTTTTGAAATTTGGGAAGGAGATATTTCTGGCAGCTATTGAGTAGACTTCATGTTGATAAAATGTATTATATATGAAATGTATTATTTTTGATTTTTAAGGGAGCTCTTGTGAGTGCCTTGGCTGATGACACCTTACACTTATGGAATTTGCGTCAGAAGAGGCCTGCCATACTACATTCGCTTAAATTTTGCCGAGAAAGGTAAGAATTCTCCCAGTTATCCTATGTATAGGATATTTACTATTATGATATTTTCTTGAATTTCAGTCTTTGATTTTTTTGTGTGTGATGGACCTTATGCACAATCTAAAAACTAATTCAAAAACTTCAGAGGATATACTGAAAAGCAAGATTCCTTCTTTTTTAGATCCATCTTACTTTCTTCAGGCAACCACATAAATTTCTTTTGTGTCGTTCTGGAAGGATTCACAGGGTATATATAAAAGAAAAAATCTCTGTATGTCTCCCCTGCATTTTTTTTTTTTTTTTTTTTTGCATAAAAGGGAAGCTATTACATATTCTTCCTGTAACTTGTTTTTACTTAACATATCCCATAGATTGGCTCATATCAGCACATTTAAATCTTCCTGAATCATTTTCATAACTGCATAATATTCATTTTACTCTGTTGTGATGTTATGTTATATATATGTCTTTGTCTACATATACAGGTATATCCATAAGATAAATTTGTAGAAGTAGATTAGTTTGGTCATAGAAATTTCTTCTAATATGACTTGTGAATTTGGGGCTTTGATTGGAAAAACTTTTTCACCCTAATTTTATTAACCATTGTCCTTTATATGTTTTTGTAGTACTCTTTTTTTTTTTTTTTGAGGCATAGTCTTGCTCTGCCATGATATGGGCTCACTGCAACCTCTACCCGCTAGGTTCAAGCAATTCTCAGCCTCAGCCTCCTGAGTAGCTGAGACTAGAGCGTGTACCACAACACCCGGCTAATTTTTGTATTTTTAGTAGAGATGGGGTTTTGCCATGTTGGCCAGGCTGGTCTCGAATTCTGACCTCAAGTGATCTGCCCTCCTCAGCCTCCCAAAGAGCCAGGATTACAGGCATGAGCCACCATGCCTGGCCTTTGTAGTACTCTTAAAGTTTTATTTTTTATACTTAATCTCTGATTTATATGGAACTTATTTTGGTATGAATTATGAGTAAGGATATAGTCCCTTCCCTCAATAATTTGAGAGACATATATTGTTATTTTATATACACGTGTGGTTGTATATATGTATGTATATAATATATAGTTAACATTAAAAGCACAATCTTTTTTTATGTATTTTGAGGACATTTTTAAAATTTTGAATCTTATAGGAATACCAAAAGGGAAATACTTGATTCTTTTATTTTAATTTCTAAGGAAAAGTTGATTTTCTTAAGCAGCTACTTTTTTCCAGTCAAGTTTTAGTTTTTAATGTCTAAAATTTTGACTAAAACCTGTTGACAATAAAGGCGGAAGAAGAGAATGTGAGAACAATATAGTTACAACAACTGTAATAACAGTAGAGGTAAGAAGTGTGAACTTAAAGTAGAGGAAGGAAACCTGTGAGCTCTAGGGCTTCATCTTAGACTCTCTTATTTGATTCTCATGACATCTCATGGAATTAGTGAGAAATGTGGTTTGGGAGAAACGATACTTGGAATAAGGCAAAGGGTAAAAAGCAGCATAGAGACTAGAGAGTTGGGAGATCTAAGGAAAAATAGGTATAATCACAGCTAAGTCATGACGAGGTAACTAGTGACTTTCTTGACATAGTAAGTACTTAGTAAGTATTTGATTGTTAAACAGAAAATGAGATATCTTAAAGTTTGTAGTAGTAGTCTTAGGTCTGTCTCTCTATTTCTAACTTACTGTATTATGATACCCAAAACAGGGAACTATATCACATTTCTTCGATTTTAACATGCACAGGTTTTAAATTAATAGACTTTATTTTTAGAACAGTTTTAGATTTATAGAATAATTGAGCAGATACTACAGAGAATTTCCATATACCTCATATACCACCCTCATTCCCCCAACCCATCCCCCCCACCATGGTGTTCTCTGATATTAACATGCATTAATGTGGTAAGTTTGTTACAATTAATGAACCAAAATTGATACATTGTTGTTAACTAATGTTCATAATATATTAAGGTTCACTATTTGTGTTGAACAATTCTATGTATTTTGACAAATGTGTAATGGTGTAATGTCATGTATCTACCGTTACAGTATCATATGGAATAGTTTCACTGACCTAAAAACCAGTGTGTGTCACCTGTTTATCCATACTCTTTCTCTAATCCTCAACCCCTGTAAGCCACTGATCTGTTTCCTGTCTCTGTAGTTTTTGCTTTTTCCAAAAGTCATATGTAGCCATGTGTTACATAATGATGTTACACTCAATGAGGATTGCATATATGATGATGGTCCCAAAAGATTGTAATGGAGCTGAAATACTCCTATAGCTTAGGGATGTTATAGCTGTCATAACATCATAGCATCTTAGTGCAATACATTATTCACATGTTTGTAGTAATACCAGTGTAAACTAACCTATTGTACTACCAGTTCTCTAAAAATATAGCACATATAATTGTGTACAGTACATATTTGATAATGATAATCAATTACTATGTTACTGTCTTATATATTTATTAGAATATACATTTTATTACTGTTCTAGAGTTTATTCCTTCCACTTATTTAAGAAAAACAGCCTCAGGTAGGTCCTTCAGGAAATATTCTAGAAGGCATTGTTATCATAGATGATCGCTCTGTGTGTGTTACTGCCCCTGCAGACCTTCCAGCGGGACAAGATCTAGAGGTGGAAGACAGTGAGATTGATGATCCTGATCCTGCGTAGGCCTAGGCTAATGTGTGTGTTTGTGTCTTAGTTTTTTTTTTTAAAAAAAAAGTTTAAAAAGTAAAAGTAAAAAAAAAAATTAAAAATATAAAAAAGCTTATGGAATAAGGATATAAAGAAAAAATATTTTTTAATAGTTTTACAATGTGTAAGTGAAGGGTTATTAAAAAAGTCAAAAAGTTAAAACATTTAAAATGTTTATGAAGTAAAAAGTTTACAGTAAGCTAAGGTTGATTTATTATTGAAGAAATAAATTTTTAATAATAAATTTAGTCTGGACCAAGTGTCCAGTGTTTATAAAGTCTACACTAGGGTGCAGTAATGTCCTAGGCCTTCACAGTCACTTACCACTCACTGAACTCACCCAGAGCAACTTCCATTCCTGCAAACTCCATTCATGATAACTTCCCTCTAGAGGTGTACTATTTTTTAATCTCTTATACTACATTTTTACTGTACCTTTTTCTGTTTAGATACACAGATACTTAACCTTTGTGCTACAGTTGGCTACAGTATTCAATATGTAGTACATAGTGACATGCTTTCCAGGTTTCTACCTTAGGAGCAAGAGGCTGTACTATACAGCCTATCTAGGTTTGTGTAAGTACGCTCCATGATCTTCACACAATGTTGAATTCACCTGCTGATGGGTTTCTTAGAACATAGACATGTGTACGTGACACATGACTATAGTTGGAATCATACATACAGCATGTAGCTTTTTTAGACTGTCTTCTTTCATTGAGCAATATGCATTTAATGTTACTGGTCTTGACTAGTCTTGTGGCTTGCTAAATCATTTCTTTTTATCAGTACATTTCTTTTACACATGTGGCAGTTTGTATTTCCATTCACCTGTTGAAGGATATCTTGGTTTTTGCTTTTGTTGGCCATTATGAATAAAGCTGTTATAAATATTCACATGCAGACTTTTTGTGGATGTACATTTTCAACACAGTTGGATACCTGGGAGTGCTATTGCTGGATCATATGCTGGGCTATCTTTGGCTTTGTGAAAAACTGCCAAGCTGTCTTCCTTAATGGCTATACTATCTTGCATTCCCACTAGCATTGAATAAGAGATCCTTTTGCTCCATATCCTTACTAACATTTAGTATTGCCAGTTTATGGATGTTAGCCATTTTAATACGTGTGTAATGTTACCTCGTTGTTACCTTAATTTGTAGTTCCATAGTGACACATGATATGGGTTATCTTTTCATATTCTTCTTTGTTTCATATGCTGCTTTGGTGAGTTGTCCAGATTTTTTGCCCATTTTTAAATTGGGCTGTTTGTTTCTTATTGATAAGTTTTAATAATTCTTCGTATGTTTTGGGTACCTTTATCAGATAGGTATTTTACAAATACTGTGTCCTAGTCTGTGACTTTTACTTTTATTCGCTGCACAGTGTCTTTGTAGAGCAGTATTTCATATTAAGTTTAGCGTATTAATTTTTCTTTCAGAGATTACACTTCTGTTGTTTGTATCTAAAACATTCATCACCAAACTCAAGATCACTACCTAGATTTCCTCCTGTGTTATGTTGTAGAAGTTTTAGAGTTTTGCATTTTACGTTTAGATCTACGATCCATGTTGATTTAAATTTTTTGAAATACGTAAGTTCTGGGTCTAGAGTTTTTTTTTTTCTTTTTTTTTTTTTTTCTTTTTGCGTATGATTGTCAAGTTCTTCCAGCACCATTTGTTGAAAAGATTATCTGTTTCCCATTGAATTGTGTTTGCTCCTTTATCAGAGAGCAATTTACTGTATTTAAGTAGATCTATTTCTGGTTCTCTATTCTGTTTAAGATAGATCAGTTGATCTATTTGTCTGTTATTTTTCTAATACAATCAGCTTTTTGTATCTATGGGATCCACATCTGGATTCAACCATTAGCAGACTGAAAATATTTGGGGGAAAAATAAAAAGATAATAAAAATAAAAATACAAGATAACAATGATTTACTTAGCATTTAAATTGTATTAAGTATTAGAAGTAATTAAGAGAGTATTTAATGTGCATAGGCTATATGCAAATACTATACAGTTTTATATAAGGGACTTGAGCATTATTGGATTTTGGGATCTGAGGGGGTTCTGTAACCAATCCCCCACAGATATGGAGGGATGACTATATACATTGACTTGATTAGTGTAGTTTTATAGCAAATATTGAAGATGGGTAGTGTCAGCCCTCTGACTTTGGTCGTCTTCTTCAGTATTATGTTGGCTATTGTGGGTTTTATGCCTTTTCATATGAACTTTAAAATCACTTTGTCAATAGCCACACAGTAGCTTGCTGGGATTTTGATTTGGCTTTTTGAAAGAGGACTATTGACTTTACCATTTACTTATTTGGTATTTTTAACGTTTTTACATCTCTGAAATTACAATGTTTTTGTTAATGAATGGTGTCTTATAATTAATTGAAAATGTTTTGTGAATTTTATTAATACTAAATAAAAATAATGGCATGCCCTGGAGTCAATAGCATTTAGAATCAGTGAAATAAAGTATTTAATGATTTTTGAAATTACATGAAATGACAGTTTGTAATTAATTTGAAGCATTTGTAGTTGACTTTCTGATTATGAGTTTTATGACCTACCAGTGGTTTTTCTTCACCACTTTGAAGTTGTTATTCCATGATTTTCTGCCCTCCTTTTTGTTTTTATGAGAAATTAGTGGTTATTTGATGAGTCCTATTCTCTGACTGCTTTCAAAATTATCAGTTTTTAGCACTTTGACAATGATATGCGTAGCTATTATTTTCTTCATATTTATACTGCTTGAAGTTTGCTGAGCTGCTGCTTGCCTTTTTTTTTTTTTTTTTTTTTTTTTCTTTTTTTTGAGAGAGGGCATCTTGGTCTGTTGGGAGTTCCGTGGCATGATCTTGGCTCATTGCAACCTCTACCTCCTGGGTTCAGGTGATTCTCCTGAGCCTCACAAGTAGCTGGGATTACAGGTGCCTGCCACCATGCCCAGCTAATTTTTGTTTGAATTGAAGGCGCTAGCTCCAAATACTGTCACATTCTTCGGTACTGGGGGTTAGGACTTCACCATATAATTGAGGAGGGCAGCACACAATTCAGCTGTAAAAGAAAAGTAGGCTAAAACCAACTAGGATGCAAGATGGAATTTTTTTAAACCAGCAAACAAAAGAAAAAGTAAATATATTTTGAAAGTTGAGGAAAAACATACAATTTTAAATATCCTCCTTAATTAGCATGTAGCTTATTGTGCCAATTGCCAGGCTCAGCTCAGGGATTTGTCTGCTGTATAATTTTTATCACAGGGACTAATTTGCTGATAGTAGTGGCTATAGCATCTCAATCTTCTGTAGCCTGAAAGGAATTGGGAGCAGCAGTGTGTCATAGTAGAATACTGGGGGTGTGGACTTTACTTACCCATCCTTTGTTACAGATTGAATTGTTTTCCCAAAAAAAGATAATTTTGAAGTCCTAACTCCTGGTACCTATGAATGTGACCTTAGTTAGAAATGGAGTCTTTGCAGATGTAGTCAAGTTAATATGAGATTATGAAGGTGAAGGTGAAGACTAATCTGGTGTCCACATAAGAAGAGGTGAAGAGACACAGACACAGAAACTCAGAGAATACCATGTGATGGAGGAGGTAGAAGCTGAGTGATGCAACTGTAAGCCAAGAAATGCAAAGGATAGCTGCCAATACCAGCAACTAGGGGAGAAGCATGTAACAGATTCTCCCCTAGAGCCCTCAGAGAGGGTAGCACCTTGCTGACACCTTGATCTCAGATTTCTTGCCTCCATAACTGTGAGATAATAAATTTCTGTTGTTTTAAGCCACCCATGCTGTGGTGATTTGTTTTGGCAGCTCTAGGAAACACATATTACCTTTGTTCCCTTTCCTTGATATTGGTGAGCCTCGTTAATATGTGCCATTGGGTTTATACATGTAGAAGAGAGGTTCTTTGCTCCCATAGAAACTGAGAATTTGATAAGTAAAACAGAATATGCTCCATTTAGCTTATATCTTGTTTTTTCCTTTAAAGAAGTTTAAATAGGAGCAAGTCTTGGGTTGATAAGCAGCTACAACTATCTTCTAGTCTTTTTCCATCACCATGAGTTAGTATGACCAGTATTCTCAACCATGTTAAGTTTTTGCATAAGTGTATAACTAACGATATGTGAAACATTTTAAGACTGAAAACTAAATTATATGTGGACTTTCCTATTTAGAACCTAGTATTATTGTCTAATATTTATACATCTTGATTTATAATGCTTTATTGTTTGTAAAACCTTTTCACATAAATAATTATTTATTCTCAGGGGTTAAGAAAATTTCCCTTAGTGAACTTTATAGAATATTTTCCCCTGTAAGTATGCTAAACACCCGAAAAGCTGAATCTTAATATTAAAGTTAATATATTTCTAAACACATGTTTTTTCTTTATTCTAATACTCTGATTTACAGTTTCTATATGACTTATTATTTGATGATAGATGCATCATTGTTTAGAGAATAACATAAGTATGCTTTCATTCTAAAGTAATGAAAGGGAAGGAAAATTATCATATGAAATACATTAATAATCAAGATTTTATAACTTAAATATCAATGGAGAATTCATGTTCAAAGTCCTCTCATGGAAAACACAACCGTATGACAAATGAAGTTAATCTATTCAGATTCCAGCACAGCAAAAGGAGATTTTGTGCTTATAATGTACTGTAGCAATGAATTGCCACCCTAGCATCAGATTTTCCCAGTATCATAAATAAATTTATATGGAAACAAAAACTCATTTATTACATTACACTCTTATTTCATTATTTTATTACAATACTGTGCTTTGCATATTTATAAAGCTTGTAATTTGCTCGGTATCCACATAAATAGGGTATAACCTTAGACAGTTGTAAAAGAGTGTTTGGCTGACTACCAGCCGCCAAAATATCTATACAGGTCTTAATACAATTTTGAATTAACTAATTGCACATGTTAAACAAGGAAAAAACTAATCACAATATTGAAACAAAGACCTAGAATTATAGTTTCTCTGGTAATCACATAATATTACCAAAATACTTTTCTTTGAAAGCAGCTTAATGAAAAGTGTACAGACATTAGATATGAGAGTGATTTGATGGGATGAAATTAAGGAGTAGAACATAGGCATGAATTGGTGCCCAGTCCTGTTGGGAAAATGTGGGATCTACTACTCTGGACATAATTCTGATCTACAAAGAGAATTGGTTGGTGATATGGAAATGAAGAGTCATCTTGGAAATTCTAGGTATAGAGTATCACGTATTCAAGCAAGATTTTAAAATAAAAGAAAAATTCTCTTAATATTCAGAGAAAAGACAGTTACGATTTGATAACTTTGAAACTGTTAAAGGAAAGATGTTCAGGCAGTATTGGATCACTTCCTAGAGTAAAATTATCTATAGTAAGGAGTCTCTTTGAATACCTCTACCCTTTTACTTGTCAGAATTTCTTCTACAATTCTGCATCTTTTAATTTGTTTCAGTATTGTGATTAATTTTGTCCTCGTTTAACATGTGCAATTAGTTAATTTAAAATCTTCATTACACTTAGATAGATTTTTAGGGGGCTGGTACTCAGCGAAACACTCTTTTACAACTTCCTGACAAGGAATTTCTTCTGTCAAGGAAAAGGGGAGATATATTTAAAGAGACTGTTCTCTTTCCAAAAGGGCCTTACAAGGTACTTAAGGTGTAAAAAGATTATATAAAAAGACATTAAAAGATTATGTGGAAGGAGAAGGTATATAACCAAAGGCAAATAAAAGAGTACTTAGCTCGGCTGGGCGCGGTGGCTCAAGCCTATAATCTCAGCACTTTGGGAGTCCAAGTTGGGCAGATCACCTGAGGTCAGGAGTTCAAGACCAGCCTGGCCAACATGGCAAAGCCCTGTCTCTACTAAAAATACAAAAATTAGCCGGGCATGGTACTGGACGCCTGTAATCCCAGCTACTTGAGAGGCTGAGGCAGGGAGAATTGCTTGAGCCCAGGAAGCGGAGGTTGCAGTGAGGTGAGATCATGCCACTGCACTCCAGCCTGGGTGACAAAGTGAGACTCCATCTCAAAAAAAAAAAAAAAAAAAAAAGAAAAAGAAAAATTACTTAGCTCTGCCAGTGAACCAGTGAACAGAATGAGCTATTTATTAATGCATGAATAGCTTACATTAAAGTACAGAGATGCATATGTGTATTACAATATGAGTGAATGTCATTTTAGAGGTTTATATGAGAACATATGAAATAATTTGAGTTTTTTTTTTTTTTAAGAAGACAAAAGTCAGTCATCAGGAAAATGCAGACTAAAACGACAACTACTCATCAGAATGGCTAAAATGTTAGTTAGATTGTGATGCAACTGGAGCTTCTCATAACTTACTAATGCGAGTTTTAAGTGTTGTAGTCATTTCAGAAGTTTCTTGGGCAGTATTCATATCCTTCATGACCCAACAATTTTACTCCTAAACGTATGCCTATGGTAGGCAGAATTATAAGATGGGCCCCAAGGTGATGGGCCCCCTTGATGTACACATACCTACTGCTTGTTAATTAATCAAACACTTATCTCAGTGAAGACATTTTTCCAGATGTATTTCAGTTCCCGAATTAGTTGACCTTAAAATACAAAGATGATCCTCAGTAGGCCTAACAAGCAGGTGAGCACTTAAGAGACTGAGTTTTTCCTGTCAAAAGGCTCAGAGTGTGAGAAGGATCCAGTGGACAGGAATTCTTCCTTGCCAGCCTCGAAGATGGAGGGGGCCATGTAGGAATACCAGTGGCCTCTAGGAGCATACCCGCTGACAGACAGCAGGGAGACAGGGATTTAGTCCCACATCCACAGATGCTGAATTCAGCTAGCAACCTGAATGAGCTTAGGAGCACATTCTTTCCCAGCATTTCCAGAAAGGGATGCAGGAATGCAGCATGGCTGAAATGTGGATTTTAGCCTTGTAAGTCCTTGAGCAGAGAATCTATTAAGTGTCTGGACCTCTAACCTACAGAAATAATAAATGGGTATTCTTTTAAGCCATTACATTTGTGATACTTTGTTACAAATCGGTAAAAAAAATTATACCTGGTATTAGTTTGGCACCTGGAAGTGGAATACTACTGTAACAAATATCTAAAAATGTGGAAGTCACTTTGGAACTTGGCAGTGAGAAGAAGCTAGAAGAATCTTGAGGAATAGAATAGAAAAGCATATATTGCCCAGAACAAGCTGTTTGTAGGACTCAGTACTTGAGTCTCTTGCTAGGAAGAGGCTGGAGAAAGTGGTTCCTTATTGTATGGTGGGAGAACAGAATTGTCCCCTATACAATATGTAAGTGATTAACTTGGATATTTAGCTGAAGAGATTTCTAAGGAAAGTGTTGAGGGTGCTAGCTGATTCTTTTTCTTTCTGCTTTATAGTAAAATGCAAGAGGAGAGAAATTGAAGAACTTTTAAGGGAACCAGGACTTGACAGTTTGGGGAATTCCTACTGTGATGCAGCTGGCAAAAGAGATTATTTCCAAAAGTGTGGCACAGAGAAAAATTCACGTGAGAGTGTGACTGTATAATTTTTTACTAAAAACCCCTTAAAGATCAAAAGGTCAGAACATTCAGTCACACAAAGGGCCCCTTTTAAGAGATTAATGGTGTACCCCACAGATCTTTTCAAGAAACCAGAGAATCTAGAAAGTTTAAAAGTACCATCCCACAGGCATTTCAGCAGGAGCCAAAATAGAGAAAAGGTTCTCTGAAAAAAGATTCATGAGTGTGACTTTTGTCTAATGGAGTAAAACCCAATAAAATTTATTTAAGACCTGCAAGTTTCTTGCGAAAATTGCATCAGTAGACACATTGCCAGCTTGGACTGAAAGGGACCAAGAGAGTGCAAAATAAAAGGAAGCTGTAGCCAGAAGCAGGCTGATAAAAGAACTCAGCTGCAAATAAGTGGTAACTTACATGGAAAAGGAAGAATGATTAAGAGAGTAGAGCTTAGACCCACAGAGAATTACTCCCTGGCCTTGAATCCTAACTAAGAAAAATCCACCATTTGCCAAAACTAATTTCAAGACTGTTATGGACTAATAAACTCTTCTTTGCCTTCCACTTTCTCTCACTTTCAATGGGAATTTCTATACAGTCAGCCTTTTGTATCTGTAGGTTGTATATCCCTGGACTCAACCGACTATGGCTTGAAAATATTTGGGGAAAAATACAAATAAAAAAACATAGTATATTTGCATTGCACTTACATCGTATTGGCATTATAAGTAATCTGGAGATGATTTAAATATATGGGAAGATTTGTGTATGTTATTTGCCAGTATTATACCATTTTATATGAGGGACTGAATGTCTTTGGATTTTGGTATTCAAGGGGCTCCTGGAACCAATCCCCCATGGATGCCAAGGAAGAACTGTAACCAGTAACCTATATCCATCCCACCTCTGAATGCTGGGTGTGTTTGGGGGCAGATAATTTGTTTCTTTGGTTACTCTAGGACAGAGAAATTCAAAGAAAAATTGTATCCCATTGTTGGATATATCATGATAGTTCTGTTTAATTGATATGTAACTTATTAATATCAATTTTATATCTATTCTCCCTACTTTATTTTTAACTTCTTGAGTTTAAAATCAAAATTCATTTATTTGCTTAAGAATAAATGCTTTAGGAGAATTGCTTGAACCTGGGAGTCAGAGGTTGCAGCGAGCCAAGATCGCGCCATTACACTCTAGCCTGGGCAACAAGAGTGAAACCCTGTCTTAAAAAAAAAAAAAAAAAAAAAAAGAAGAAGAAGACTGAATAGGAGCAGCTCCAATCTGCAGCTCCCAGTGAGATCAACACAGAAGGGAGGTGATTTCTGCATTTCCAATGGAGGTACCCAGCTCATCTCATTGGAACTGGTTAGGCAGTGGGTGAAGCCCACAGAGAGCAAGCAGGAGCAGTGTGGGACGTTGCCTCACCCGAGAAGCAGAAGGGGTTGGGAAACTCCCTCCCATAGCCAGGGGAAGCCATGAGGGATGGTGCATTTCGGTCCAGATACTATGTTTTTCCCAAAGTCTTCACAACCCACAGACCAGGAGATTCCCTCGGGTGCCTACGCCACCAGGGCCTTGGGTTTCCAGCACAAAACTGGCCAGCCATTTGGGCAGATACCGAGCTAGCTGTAGGATTTTTTTTTTTTTTAATACCCCAGTGGTGCCTGGAATGCCAATGAGACAGAATTGTTCACTCCACAGGGGGCTGAAGCCAGGGAGCCAAGTGGTCTATCTCAGCAGATCCCACCCCCATGGAGCCTAGCCAGACTGCCTCTCTAGATTTCTCCTCTCTGGGCAGGGCATCTCTGAAAGAAAGGCCGCAGCCCCAGTCAGGGTCTTACAGATAAAATTCCCATCTCCCTGTGACAGAGCACCTGGGGAGAGGGGCAGCTGTGGGCACAGCTTCAGCAGACTTAAGCCTGCCGGCTCTGAAAAGAGCAGCAGATCTCCCAGCAGAGCACTCGAGTTCTGCTAAGGGACAGACTGTCTCCTCAAGTGGATCCCTGACCCCCATGTAATCTGACTGGGAGACACCTCCGAGCAGGGGGTCGACAGGTACCTCATACAGGAGAGTTTCGGCTGGCATCTGGCGGGTACCCCTTCTGGGACGAAGCATCCAGAGGAAGGAACAGGCAGTGATCTTTGCTGTTCTACAGCCTTTGCTGGTGATACCCAGTCAAACAGGTTCTGGAGTGCACCTCCAGCAAACTCCAGCAGACCTGCAGCCTGACTGTTAGAAGGAAAACTAACAAACAAAAAGGAATATCATCAACATCAAGAAAAAGGGGCATCCACACAGAAACCTCACCTTAAGGTTACCAACATCAAAGACCAAAGATAGATAAATCAACAAAAATGAGGAAACTCCAGCGTGAAAAGGCTGAAAATTCCAAAAACCAAAATGCCTCTTCTCCAAAGGATCACAACTCCTCACCAGCAAGGGAACAAAACTGGATGGAGAATGAGTTTGAGGAATTGACAGAAGTAGGGTTCAGAAGGTGGATAATAACAAACTCCTCCAAGCTAAAGGAACATGTTCTAACCCAATGCAGGGAAGCTAAGAACCTTGAAAAACAGAAGAATTGCTCACTAGAATAACCAGTTTAGAGAAGAAAATAAATGACCTGATGGAGCTGAAAAACACAGCATGAGGACTTCATGAAGCATACACAAGTATCAATAGCCAAGTTGATCAAGCAGAAGAAAGGATATCAGGGATTGAAGATCAACTTTAAGAAATAAAGTATGACAACAAAATTAGAAAAAAAGAATGAAAAGGAATGAACAAAGCGTCTAAGAAATGTGGGACTGTGTGAAAAGACCAAACCTGTGTTTGGTCGGTGTACCTGAAAGTGATGGAGAGAGTGGAACCAAGTGGAAAAACACTGTTCAGGATATTATCCAGAAGAACTTCCCCAACTTAGCAAGACAGGCCAACATTCAAATTCAGGAAATTCAAAGAACACCACAAAGATACTCCTCGAGAAGAGCAACGAGATTCACCAAGGTTGAAATGAAGAAAAAATGTTAAGAGCAGCCAGAGAGAGAGATCGGGTTACCCACAAAGGGAAGCCCAAAATACTAACAGTGGATCTCTCTGCAGAAACCCTACCAACCAGATGACAGTGGGGGCCAATATTCAACATTCTTAAAAGAATTTTCGACAGGGAGCGGAGCAAGATGGCTGAATAGGAACAGCTCCAGTCTCCAAATCCCAGCGAGACACAGAAGACTGGTGATTTCTGCATTTTCAAATGAGGTACTGGGGTCATCTCACTAGGGAGTGCCAGACAATCGGTGCTGATCAGCTGCTGCAGCCCGACCAGCGAGAGCTGAAGCAGGGCGAGGCATCGCCTCACCTGGGAAGCACAAGGGGGAAGGGAATCCCTTTTCCTAGCCAGGCGAACTGAGACACACAACACCTGGAAAATCGGGTAACTCCCACCCCAATACTGCACTGTAAGCAAACGGGCACACCAGGAGAATATACCCCACACCTGGCCAGGAGGGTCCCACGCCCACGGACCCGCCCTCATTGCTAACACAGCAGTCTGCGATCTAACCGCAAGGCAGCAGCGAGGCTGGGGGAGGGGCGCCCGCCATTGCTGAGGCTTAAGTAGGTAAACAAAGCCCCTGGGAAGCTCGAACTGGGTGGAGCTCACAGCAACTCAGGGAAACCTGCCAGTCTCTGTAGACTCCACCTCTGGGGACAGGGTACAGCTAAATAACAACAACAAAAAAGCAGCAGCAACTGGTGCAGACGCAAACGACTATGTCTGACAGCTTTGAAGAGAGCAGTGGATCTCCCAACACAGAGATTGAGATCTGAGAAGGGACAGACTGCCTGCTCAAGTGGGTCCCTGACCCCTGAGTAGCCTAACTGGGAGACATCCCCCACTAGGGGCAGTCTGACACCCCACACCTCACAGGGCGGAGTACACCCCTGAGAGGAAACTTCCAAAGTAAGAATCAGACAGGTACACTCGCTGTTCAGCAATATTCTATCTTCTGCAACCTCTGCTGCTGATACCCAGGCAAACAGGGTCTGGAGTGGACCTCAAGCAATCTCCAACAGACCTACAGCTGAGGGTCCTGACTGTTAGAAGGAAAACTATCAAACAGGAGGGACACCTATACCAAAACCCCATCAGTATGCCACCATCATCAAAGACCAGAGGCAGATAAAACCACAAAGATGGGGAAAAAGCAGGGCAGAAAAGCTGGAAATTCAAAAAATAAGAGCGCATCTCTCCCTGCAAAGGAGCGCAGCTCATCGCCAGCAACGGATCAAAGCTGGTCAGAGAATGACTTTGACGAGATGAGAGAAGAAGGCTTCAGTCCATCAAACTTCTCAGAGCTAAAGGAGGAATTACGTACCCAGCGCAAAGAAACTAAAAATCTTGAAAAAAGAGTGGAAGAATTGACAGCTAGACTAATTACTGCAGAGAAGGTCATAAACGAAATGACAGAGATGAAAACCATGACACGAGAAATACGTGACAAATGCACAAGCTTCAGTAACTGACTCGATCAACTGGAAGAAAGAGTATCAGCGATTGAGGATCAAATGAATGAAATGAAGCGAGAAGAGAAACCAAAAGAAAAAAGAAGAAAAAGAAATGAACAAAGCCTGCAAGAAGTATGGGATTATGTAAAAAGACCAAATCTACGTCTGATTGGGGTTCCTGAAAGTGAGGGGGAAAATGGAACCAAGTTGGAAAACACTCTTCAGGATATCATCCAGGAGAACTTCCCCAACATAGTAG